>NC_056731.1:672105608-672264925 GCF_019279795.1 Protopterus annectens
TTTAATAATCCATCCATCATAACTTTTTTTTTGTTTACTCAAAGGAGAATTTAATCAGTTTAGAATTATGTTGTTGTTGATTCAACTAACAATTTTGATGGAAATTTTTTAATATTCTGTTCATATTTTAATTATGATTTTGGATCATCTAGTTGCTAGTTCTGTAATTTCCCTCTTCACTGGAAATATTTGGTGTGATTTTGTTGTAATTTAACTGCAAATTGCATGATTTTGTAATTGAAATGCAGTCCTATGAGAGAAACTGAACAATTTGGTGTTCTATGGTTCTCATTCATCATGGAATGCAAGGCTTTCCTCATGCACTGTTCTCATTTTTTCACCATTTTAGCTGCTTGGTTACAACTATACCAATTAAACTGATACTTCATAGTAAAATACAGTACTGTGTAATGCATAGTACAGAGTAATTACTCTGTTACACTAACGTTATTCAACTGAGTAAATCTGTAAGGTAGCTAACCAACTTTTCTAGGCTTTTACAAGAAATAAACCTCATACAGTAAAATAAAGAGAATTGCACTGATGAGATGATTAGAAGTTACCAGCTTCAATTATTTCATTAATGATCCCTAATGGTAATCAGTTAATTGTGATAGCCATGACTGTCAGTATGTTGGGTCAAATTTCCTAGAGTTTTGAGTGCAAAGAAAATGAAATGAGAGAAAATCTTTTCAGCTAAACAAGAAAAACAGCTGTTTTCATGTCTTGTTCATCTGATGTGATTTTCTCACATTTAGTGTACTCAGTTGTGGTACTGAATTCTGCATCTCCAGTACCGCTGTGATGTTTTAGGGTAAATGTGTCAATATTTTCTGAGGTAGAATGGAACAGCTATGTAAGCTGTGCTTAAGCCCTACAGAACCTGCATGAAGAAACCAAAATATGTGATTTGTTCTGCAATTTATGTATTTCTCAGTAGCATGAAAATATGTGTAAGCATGTGACCTTTTCCTATGGAAAAAAAATGTGTACCTTAAAAGTTGTATGAAATGGACTTGTACCTTAAGTTGGTATTTGCTATCTGCTAGAAAATATAACAATTATACATAGGATGCGAAATATATGACAGGCATGTAAACCAGAAAATTTAACTATTCTACCCTGTTCTTATTCTTTATTCTATTATTAATTATTTTTCTGATAATGTGCACCTAATACTGGGTCAGGATGTCAAAGACATGTAACCGTTCAATTAGAAGTTTATTTAAAAAGACAGTTACCAAGAAGCAATTAAAGAAACTAATCAGCAGACAATCCTTTGTGGCAGCATATATGGTTTTAATATGAAAAGATATAAACCAAATATCTGATGAAAAAATGAAAGATGAGGACAAAGTGAAGAGAAAAGAGAAACATTACCCAAGAGCTTGTGCAGACCTATGAGCTTTGATTCTAAATACGTCTCTGCCTATCTTCTTCTTCTTTGGGCTTTTCCCGGTTTGGGATTTCCACAGTGGAACTCTGGTCTGCTAATGATTGGGAGTAGATTTTTACAGTGCTGAGGTGCCAGCCCAATGCCCAACCTTCAATGAAGACACACCAATTCATGCATGTCTTTTGAACACCACTCGACTGCGGGGAGGACATGCAGACTCCACACATACTTTGGAAATTCAGCTATTGTAGATTAGTGTTCAGTAATTGATGTAGTCAAGAATAACCAGGAAAAACAAAACTTTAGCATAGTTTTCTTTTCTGTAAGCTATTTGATCAATGGGATTATTTTTTGTTCCCTGTACCAGCTCACATTGTTCATGACAGGTTTATCTGTACTGCTTTATCAATGATTTAAGTAAAGTACTTTAAATTATTCAATAAAAAGTTTGTGGTTGGTAATTTGCTTGTGCATTAATTAATTTATTTATTTATTGATTGAAAACTGGGTATTTATTGCAAAATGGTTACAAGCTGCTGGCATTTGCCTCTAATAGGCCATGCTTCTCTGCTGCACATTACTATTTATGTTTATATTTAGTTGACTTATTAACAAGAGTGAAACAATAACTATCAGGCCCACAGCTTGATGAATGGAGGAGGTGACAGTTTACACACACATACCCCCACACACACACACACACACACATATATATATATATATATATATATATATATATATATATATATATATAAAATTATAAATAAACAGTTTATTTACGATACAGTTTCTGCAAGCAACTGAGCACTGGAAGGCACTTAAATCCTAAGAAAGAAAGAAGTGAGAAAAATTGTGGGGAACTAGGGCAAAGAATCTGCTCTATGGGGGGTTCCATGTGAAGCTTATTCCTAGGTGCGGATGGTATAGGCCCATACCCCAAGGAGTAGTGCTTAGTTCCTGCATGTTCTTGAGGACAAACTGTGCTCACTGAATTGCTTAAGGATTCATATTTGTCTGTCTTGTTATACTTTAATCTTTTAGTACCAGTGATGTGACTTGAGACATGGCCAGGAAATTTAATATTTCATACAAAAGGTATCTGGTAGTAAGTCGTGAAGTAGATTCAATTCCCATAGCCCCTACCACCATCATTGTTTTCCTTTTTTGTTTATTTTTGCAACTTAATTAAGTTACAGTGAGACATAGTCTCTGCATTTTGTCAGTCTTTCAGTTGCTATCAGCTTAAATGAGAAAAGGCATCCTACTTAAGCTAGCAAAATATAAATTATTTTTACCACAGCATGATCAGTGCACTACATGTGTGAGTCAATGTGTGTAGGAAAGCAGAGGAGACTGTGTGTGATAGATAAATCAAGAGAGTGAGAGCGATATTAACTATATTAATACAAGAGCTCTTAGAAAAGAGGACAGTGTTCAATGAATCAGATTTATAAAGGAAGGGAAATGGACAGAGAGTAAGGTTTCATCTGCAGTCTTAATTACAGGACAGCTACAACAGATAAGCAGCCTTACTTAAAACCAGCATAAATTAACCAATAGTAAAAATAAGAATTTTTTCAGACAAAAAAATAGATAAGTTCCATTATCCTGTTATTTTTAGTTTTGTAATTTGTAAAGTTGTTAGAATTCTTTTAAAACAAAAATATTAAAGTGCCCCCTGTGATGATGTGAGGTATTGACAGCTATTCCATGAGAAGTAGGGCAGGGGATATGTAACATATGCCATCATAGCTAACTGGAATTTTGTAAAGAATTATATGTCATTTGTATATCAGACTGGTTTGTATAGATGCCTGTGTTGAAAAAATATATTTGTAAAGCTGCTTGTATTAAAAATGCACCAACAGTGGATCCTGACAGACAGAAAAGAAATACACTGCTATGCCAGACTGCATTGTATTTGTTGAAATGAATATATTGTAACAGAGGATACTGGAATAGAAGAAGTTAATCTCACTCCGGCTAACTTTGAAAAATAGTCTGAAATTAAATTACCTGTTTTAGGCCATAAAGATTGTATCTTACAGTTCTGATTGTAGCCAGAGATGAAACATCTGTGAAAACTAGGATTAAGAATCCTACTGTATTGTCCTTAGAGGTGAACTACTAGCTACCGTGGAAGGGTGGAAGTTGTGAAATGGTTTTATAGCTTCTACATGCTATAAAACATCTAAGCAAAGTTCTGTCTGTGTGTATGGTAACACATAAGTGCTAAATTCTGGTTCAGTTTCTAGCAAAGGGGGTAGTGTGGAAACCACAGTTAAATGACCAGATGCATGTGATGTGATTATGTAACCCAGCACTGGAATTATGTTTTAATACTAGATGAGACAGAAGTCTCAGGGCAGTCTGTTTGTGAAACCTGACAAAGAATGATCCCTCACCTACTTCATCTTGCCTTGCTTTAGTAAGTAACCAGGGAATAGTAATTCTTTAGATCAGTCAGGAAAATATAGTGAGATTAGTTAACTACTGTTTATCTGTATCCGTGTGAATCTATCCATCTGCGTTATTTTTAATATTTCCTGTGATTGAAATATTGGTGTTTATTGTAAATATATATTTAGTACTGTCATGCTCTTTTATTATTTATTATTAAATAAATTTAAAAATGTTCATTATGGCTGGTCATTTACAGAATATCTTTAACCTTTGAGATGCTTATATTTATTTGCTGACACTGTGGTCACTCCTGAAAGCCTTGCTACACTGGTCAAACACTACCATTTGTAGTAGTATTAATTTTACTCAGTATAATTGGGTATCCTTGTAAGAGCCTTACAGCAGCCAGCTGGCTTTGGAATGTTCTGGTGGCATTATCTACCTTATAGTATGGGCAGCCATTCCCAGGTGTGTGTGTGTGTGTGTGTGTGTGTGTGTGTGTGTGTGTGTGTGTGTGTGTGTGTGTCTGTCTGTGTGTGTGTGTGTGAGCTACTTGAGCAGGGACACAGACCACTGGCTTCACAGAAAAGATGGTGGAGGACTTGGCTTGGAGCACTCAGCTGAGGACTCAAATCTACAGCTGTGTCAGTGAGGATTCTTATTGGGGGACTGGAGAGTGAGAGAGGGAACCACAGCTGCTGGACTGAGTGTGTCCCCTGTATGCTCTTAAGGGAAATTGTGCTTTGTGCAGAGAGCTGCATCTGGAAATACAGTGTGTATCTATTTTTGTTTCAGCTGATCATCCCCCGCCAGTGTCCCTGGTGGGATTGAGACTCCTTGATCACTGGCCCAGAGGAGGGAAGTTACACTTGGTGAGCAGTGTTGTGAATATGAATTGAACTTCTCTAGTCTGTAGGCAGTCACTTAAGGTGTATGCATGCTCAGCAGCCACAAAATAAACATACAAAGTTTCATTTTCACATCAGTTTTTATTTATTTATTTATTTATTTATTTTTGTTAGTTTAGTTTAGTCAGGGAAAGTAGCAAAGATGTTGGCAGAGGATTATGGCAAGCTGACAAAGAACCTGTTGGCCAAGGTGTGCAAAGCCAAAGGACTGGTGGATGCAACCTGACTAACGAGAAAATGATTTCATCCTTAGATGAAGTAGTCCAGACCAGCAACCAGGAAGACACCCTGTCTGTTGATGGGAATGTGCAGCCCTCAGAAACAGAACACTTCACTTTTTCTTCAGAGAACTTAACAATATCCATCTGGAGTTAAAGAGATGAACTGGAGGCCAAATGTTTGGAATTAGAATAAGCTTCGAGACTGTGGTATTTGGAGGCCAAAGCAAATGACACACTGCAGTGTTTGGAGGCCAAGGAAAATGAGAAGCAATGTTAACATGAGAGGGAGATGCTGACTCTTAGTTAGGGTCATGGAGGTAATGGTGAAGGGAATAACCAAACTCCAGAAGCAACAGAGGCCAGTAAATGTTTTCTACAGTTTAAGAGGGTGATAATTTTGATAGTTGTATTCATATATTTGAAAGAGTATGTAAACAGTATAATGTTGCCCAAGGTCTCTGGGTATGGTTCCTGACTCTCTTACTTCATGGTAAAGCTTTAACTGCTATTTCTAAATTGTCTGATTTTGATTGTTTAAACTATGATAAAGTAAAACAATGTTTATTGTAATGTTTTAAGTTAACACCTGAAGCTTACAGAAAAATACGTTTTGGGAATACAGAGGCAAGACAGATGAAAAGGATATATAATTATATTGCTGAGTTAAGTACTTATTTTCATAGGTGGGTGAGTGGGTGTCAGGTCACCACTTTTGAAAGGCTGGAAGACCTTTTGTTGAGGGAACAAGCCCTTAGCACTTTGCCTGAGAACATGAGAAGCTGTTGACAGATTGGGAGTATAACTCTGCAGATGATCTGGGGAAAATTGAATCTCTACTTAGCAAGCAGGACATCACTGTACAAGAAGGGGATATCCAGTGATGCATAAGAATATCATGGAACCCATGGTGGGCAGCCTAAACCACCACAACAGAGTCTACCAGTAACAAGTTAAGCCACTAGTTCAGGTACACAGCCTGGATCAAGGTTTAGATGTTTTAAATGTAATCAGAGGGGTCATATGTCAACTGAAGCAAGGTGGGAACACAAGTTGGGGAATACTGAAAGTGGGAATAACAGTATACCAGTGGTAAGTTGTCTGGAGACAACAGGGGTTCCGGACTATCACCAGAGTTTATATCCTATTTGGTAAATGGAAAACAGGTCACTGCTAAGAGAGACACAGCCTCCAACATAACCATTGTGAAGCCTGCAGTGGTTAAAGAGGAGTGGTACATGCTGGGGCAGTCCATTCCAGTCAGAGGTTTAGTAGGGACCCCATTCCAAAGGCCTTTGGTCAGGGCTCACTTTGAGAGGATGGAAAAGGAAGCACTCACGTAGGTGTGCTTGACGATATCCCTGCAGATCTCTTGATAGGGAAAGTTTGATAATGCAGTGGCTTGTGTGCATGCAGTTACACACAGTCAGGCTTGGAGACAGGCATGTGGGGCTGGTAGACTGGGTGAGACCCAGAAAGACTACACACTTGAAGCCAGGGCTGGAGAGGTGGCTATTTCAGGGTGAGAGCTATCCTTTAGCAGTGAACCTGAAGGTGAGCCACAGCTGCTGGTAGGTACTGATGTTCCCTTGGACAGAGCACTGAAAGGACAGATGTGAGTGGTAATACCCAGGATGACAGTGAGGCACCACTGTCAGTGAATATCAGACTTCCTGCAGAAGGGGAGCTGGGATGGGTCACAAAGGTAGATTTGAACCATAAATTAAAAAGCTTGTGAGAGTTAGCTAGGAAGGCACCCGATTCTCAAGGAATAGGGGAATCTGTATACTTGAACAAAGGGTTACTGTATAGATAGTGGATCCCTGAGGGAGGGCTAGAGGGTGAAGTAATACAGCAGTTGGTAGTGCCCAGAGCCTACCCTCTGGCACTTCTAGCCATAGCCAATGACATTCCTTTTGCAGGTCATATGAGCATAAAGCATACCAACAGACGTATTATGCAGATCTTTTATTGACCTGGGACTGCAAAGGATGTAACAGAGTACTGCAGGACCTGTGAGCAGTGCCAAAAAGTAGGTAAAGCATGAGACAACGTTAAACTCCCTTGATGCCTTTGCCTGTGATTGAGATGTCATTTCATTGTGTTGCTATGAATATCATAGGGCCTCTGATGACCTCAAGTTCCACAGGGAAGAAGTATATCCTGATGGTAGTAGATTATATTACTAGATACCCTGAGGTGTTGGCTCTGTTCTCCATCAAGGCAGAGAAGGAGGCAAATACTTTATTAGAGATTTTCAGCAGGGTAGGTTTCCCAAGAGACATACTGACTGACAGACATGCCAGTTTCACGTCAAACCTTGGCTTGTTTTTGGGAGTGCTGTGTGGTGAAGCACCTAATGACCACTCTCTACCACTCCCAGACTAATGGTCTAGTGCAGATGTTAAACTCTACACTAAAGACCACGATACAGGCATTTGTAGACCAGTTTAAGAGAAAGTGGGAGAAATATTTGCCCCATCTGCTGTTTACATAAAGAGAGGTACCCAAGGAATCCACAGTTTTTTCAATGTTTGAGTTGTTGTATGGGCATAGGGTGAAGGGGCCTTTAGATTTGATTCATGATGAGTGGAAGGGTGATTGTGAATCCCACAATGACAGTGTTGTAGCCTATGTCCTAAACATCAGGATAAGGCTTAGGCAGCTCATGGGCTTGGCCCAGGAGAACCTGGCTGGAGCCCAACAGCAGAAAAAGATTGAGTCTGACAGGAATGCTTAAACCAGAGAGTATGCTGTAGGACAGCAAGTTATGGTGCTCATTCCTGTCACACACAATAAGCTACAGACAGTTTGGGAGGGACCCTTCAAAGTGGTAAACTAGGTCAGTGATGTTAGTTAAATGGTAGAACAGCGAGGCAGGAAACAGGCAAAGCACTTGAACCATAAATTAAGAAGCCTTACCATGCTAAGTAGGCCCTTGTAATGAGTATTTACAGTGGATGGCATGAGTCTGAGGGAGAGCTATGGCTTCATCAAGCCAGCCAGCAAAATGCCGCGTTATTAAGGTGGAGCCTAGGATTGCAGGCTTATAACATGGCAGTGCAGCACTGTAGTGCTGTCAGCAATATCAATGCAGATGGGTTCTGGAAAATGGGGAATGTATTAATGTATTCCCAAATAGGCTCATTCCTCTCAAGCAACATTTCCCCAGGATCATTGGAAAACCTAGCTTCAGTATTCAAATGGGGGGATAAATTTGATGATGTGAGGTATTGCCAGCTAAGCCAGGAGAAGTACAGATGCTTGTGTTGAAAAATGTATTTGTAAAGCTGCTTGTGTTAAAATGTACCAACAGTGGGTCCTGCTGGACAGAAAAGAAATACACCCGTATGTCAGACTGTATTGTAACTGTTAAAATAAATATTTTTTAACAGAGGATACTGAAAGAGAAGAAATTAATCTCAGTCCAGCTAACTTTGAAAAATAGTTGCACCAGAAATACTTGAAAAAAAAAATAAAACCACCAACTACTGATCCAACACACAAGATTTAATATAAAAATGCACTCTGACGTCTCGGCTTCAGAAGCCTTCAAGGAGTATAACATTTACAATCCATAACCTGCCTAAAAACATCTTTCAATTAAACAATTATACCTAATAACACAATAAAACAATTAACTACAAACTTAGATAAAACACCTCCAATTAACCTCATTATTTAACCCTTTCGGGAATAACGTATCAAACTTTAAAATATATGTTGATTCCTTAAAAAGCAATGTATTTTTTAAATACTTTTCATCACAATATACATTATATTGTTCCAAGATAGTACCCCTTAAATAGTCACTGTTTCCACCATGCATTTTATTAAAATGTGTTGCTATTGCACTTCCTTTCTTATTTTTAGCTATGTCACTGACATGTTCTAGCAACCTTATTTTAAATGGTCTCTTTGTTTCACCTATATAATATTTCTTACAAGGGCATCTAAGAGCATAAATAATGCCCTTAGTGCCACTTCCACAAAGAGTGGTCCCCAATTCACTTACATTTCTCTGTACATTAGCCACAGGAGTTATTAATCTAGATTTCACTAGTAGGTCTTTCAGGCTCCTGCCTCTCCTATAGGACATAATAGGAACTCCCAGCTTTTCTACAAATGTATCATTTAGACATGACATGTATTCCCAATAACAATCCAACATTTTTTTATAGTAGCACTAAAGCTATTAAATGTTGTAGTAAAATAAATATCCTCCTTTTGCCTAGTTTTATTTTTTTAAATATGGCCTTGCTCTTGACCTAGTTTCAGTTGACCGATAAACATATTCTTTCAAAAATTTCTTCCAGCATCCTTCAAGCATTTCTTGATCAAAACCTCTCATCTTAAACATACTGATAGTATTACCGATTTCTCTCCTATAATCAGTTTCATCATTACACAGAATATACATATGTATACATTCTCCAAAAGGTATGGAAAAAATACAACTTTCTGCCCAAACAAACTGTGCCCCATTTTCAAATTTCCTATATACTTTAGTTTGAATTTTATTGTTGTCAATACCATTTAAATACACATCTAGAAACGGAACACTTTTACCTACCTTTAACCCATCAAATTTTAATCCAAACCTATTATTTCCCAACATATTGATAAACTCTTCCATCACTTTTTCACCACCTTCACACAAGAAAATCAAGTCATCTATAAACCTATAGTATAGTATGACATATCTATGGAAAAATTCACTTTTATATATATATATATATATATATATATATATATATATATATATATATATATATATTCATTCTCGAACAAGCTTTGAATACTTTGAAAATTAATCTGAAATAAATTGCCTTCTTTAGGCCATAAGGTCTGTATCTTACAGTTCTGATTGCAGCCAGAGACAATATGTCTGTGAAAACCACAACAGGGTATCCGACTGTATTATTGTTATGGGGGAGCTAATTGCTATCCTTGAAGGGTAGAAGTATTGAAATAGTTTAATAGCTTCCAGATGCTATAACACATCTCAGCAAAGCTCTATCTGTGTGTATGGTAACACACATGTGCTAAATTCTGGTTCAGGTTCTAGCAAAGAGTCTTCTGTCAAAAAGTTGTTGATCACATGTTTAAGAGATGTTTTATTATTAATTGAAGGATAAGAGATCCTGCCTACGTTATATCAAAATGCAATAAGCAATGTACACATATATCAATATATATCTGTTATACACACATGCACACACACACACACACACACACACACACACACGTGTGTGTCTGTGTGTGTGTGTGTGTGTGTGTGTGTATGTACTTCATACCTCTCAACTTCTTAACACATAATTTTTGGAAAAGGCCTATAAACTTGTAATGCTGATAGATATGCTAGTCTCCACTCACAAACTTTGTCGGAGTGTTCTGGGACTGGCGTAGTATCTGATCTACACCTTCTCAGTCTGTCTCTTAAATGTTGTGAGTCATAGTACCTTATTAATACAGGTGATGCATGCGGTTTTATTTAATAATTTCAACCATTTTGAAGTTGAGTACTTCAAACAGACAAAGAGCATCACAATGGGGGCTGCTTGTGCCCCCTTTTATGCAAACAAAGTTATGTGGAGCTGGGACCCAAAGTTAATTTTTAACTCATCTTTTCTCTCTGGCTGGAGTCTGTTTATAAGATCTTTGGATGACATCTGCATTTTTTTGGAAGGACACCTTGTCAAAATAAAAGAAGAGGTTTCTTTAAGCAGAGGTACTAAGTATTTAGCTCTGTTAGTCAGTGTTGTAGAGACAAAGATCCTAAGATAGAAGTAGCACATAATAATAACACTTAAATACCAGTGGGATTTGGTGACTATGAAGAATATTATTTCTAGCAATAGGTTTATATTCAAATTTAATGCAAAATTAAATGAATTGCAAAGAGATAAACCCAGTTTTGTATAGAAAAAAGAACAGAACTTAAAAAAAAAGTCTTGAAGTGTTGTTGAGAATTGGCGTTATGGCAGCCTTTGCCCCAATAAATGTACAAGACTGTGTAGCCATTGTAATCAATGTAAATATAATTTGGAAGGGGAAAGGTTTATGGTTAAAAATCAAATTATATTTATTATTCTATTGGCCATACCAATATCACAGTAGTAATCATAAATCATTCTACACAGGGATCTTTCAGTCTTCCCTATTTGAAATGATTGACAATAACTACAAAAGGCAATATAGATTAATCCAATAAATGTGCTATTATGACCATGTGTAATTTATTTATTTTAACTATACAACTCAACTATATTGAAAGACAGAATTTATGAAAGAAATAAACCAATCCACACTTTATCTGCCGCATATAGCTGGTACTCAGGCAAAATTCAAATCACACTTACAGTTGAAATCATTGATAGAACCCAGTACCCTGTAAAATCAAAAAATTGATTAGGAAATAAAGATTCTAAACAGTCTGACACCACCAGAACTACTTCACCTATACTATGTACATTAAATTTGCAAACATAGTCCACCCAGAGTATAGGAAATAACTTTGATCAAAGTACCATCTACTAAAATAGGCTGGCAAAATTAATACGTTCATGTTAGTAACTACAGCATTCACAACCTGATTAAACGACATGCTCCCATAGAGCTGTATTAACATTCTGTCTCTGTATCTTATTTCTATGTATATATCTATGTAGCTATCTATGAAACATCTGCAGAGAAAAACATTAATCAAACTAACACCTTCTGAAACAGAATCACACTTATTTATAAGCTTCAATCATTGTGCATATGCTTCCAACTTCACAATTTACCATTACGAGGAACATAGTTAAATGCTTATAATGTGCAACAGTACTAATTATTGCTACATTGTTATGTGCTTACACTTTGGTAGGAATACGTCATTAAGACTAACTGAAACCTGAAATTTAAAATAAAAAAGGGTCTACAAGTCTGTTAGTAGGACAACTGTGGGATGGAATGGCTGTTGAAGCACTAGCTGCATAGCTATGAAATATTAAACTAAATCAGTGGTGAAAATAATTCAGAACATTATAAATTATTGATACAGCTCTAATACATCATGACAGGAATGAATCATGATAAAACACAGTTAGAAGCCTGAAACAAAACTAACATGAACAACCTTTTAACAAAAAGAGATTGAGAACATTATTCACAAAAATCACCCTGCACTTTTGGAAAATACTATAGTCACAAACAACAGTTTCTACAAATGCAGAAAATGCTGTTCTGAGTCAAGTTAGCCATAATGAGAAAATACCCGATTGTCAGATAACTTACATGTCTTTGAATCACAAGGTTAACAAATTCCAATTTTAAAGAAAATAAATAAATAAATAAAATATAAAAAGTCCAAACTGTCACGACCAAAAAAGTACTTTAATAACAAATTCAAAACACAAAGGGTTGAGTGCTTTCATCAAAATGTGACATCATCAGAACCACCAATGTAAAATTATCATTCCATTAAATACTCAAAAAAGAAAAGTGAATAAAACACCCCCCCATACCAACCAACCAACATCAACTGAAATAAATACAATAACAGCAAATAAGAACCATGTTAAATTCAATTTAGTTTCAGCAAAACTGCCCACAATTGCAAGCAAATATAAAACTTTCCAAATATAACAGCTTAGGACTTGTTCACTCTCCTTCTTACTTCACTAGTTATAGAAATATTTTCATTTAGGCCGGGTTGTTTTGTAGCGTCAAAATGCAACTGCCAGAATATCTTACTTTATACTAAAAAAATTCATCCAATCTCTGGGAAACACCCCAATTTTAACTTGTTCCAACACTAGAAACTTAAAATGCTGAAACCCAGGAAAAATACTTGGAGTGTCTAGCCAAAGCACTCCTATTGTCATTCTTACAGATACTGTAAAGGTGCTGGTAGACCCTTTTGTTGAGAGAGTTAACAGACTTGCCAATATAGAAAGCTGTACAAGAACCACAAAGTGCAAGGTATACTACTCTCTCAGAACAACAATTAACTCTAACACCACTCTTGACCTAGTTCAACCTAGTTGACCAGATTCCTTCCACCGAAGTGCTAATGTACTGGCATTGGGGACAACAGCCATATTTCCTACTAACAGGTGGATGTGACATTCCACTAGTTGAGTTTTCCAACAATAATTTAATATTCTTTTTGGTTTTGAAAGTGAAGCTGGGGAAAGAAGAAGAGCATTTGTTGATCTCCGCATTATCAGATAACAAATACCAATTCCTGCAAATAATGTTCTGAATATCTGAAGCATCAAGAGAATGTTCTCCGCATAGGTAATTTGGCAGAGGTTTTACGCCGGATGCCCTTGCTGACACTGAAGAAGAAGTGGGATTGCCAAAGAGATGAACAAAGTAGACACGAGTATAAGGAGTTGAGACACATGGCAAAGAGAGAGGTGGCGAAGGCTAAGGATATGGCATATGGAGAGTTGTATGAGAGATTGGACACTAAAGAGGGAGAAAAGGACCTGTACTGATTGGCTAGACAGAGGGACAGAGCTGGGAAATATGTGCAGCAGGTAAGCATGATAAAGGATAGCGAGGGAAACGTACTCACAAGTGAGGAGAGTGTGTTGAGTAGATGGAAAGAGTACTTTGTAGGGCTAATGAATGAAGAGAATCAGAGAGAAAGAAGGTTGGATGATGTGGGGATAGTGAATCAGGAAGTGAAACAGATTAGCAAGGAGGAAGTAAGGTCAGCTATGAAGAGGATGAAGAATGGAAAGGCTGTTGGCCCAGATGACATACCAGTGAAAACATGGAGGTGCTTAGGTGAAATGGCAGTGGAATTTTTAACCAGATTGTTTAATGACATTTTGGAAAGTCAGAGGATGCCTGAGGAGTGGAGAAAAAGTGTTTTGGTACCTATCTTTAAGAATAAGGGTAATATGCAGAGCTACAGTAACTACAGAGGGATAAAATTGATCAGTCACAGCTTGAAGTTATGGGAAAGAGTAGTGGAAGCTAGGTTACGAAGGGAGGTGATGATTTGTGATCAGCAGTATGGTTTCATGCCAGGAAAGAGCACTACAGATGCAATATTTGCTCTGAGAGTGTTGTTGGAGAAATACAGAGAAGGTCAGAAGGAGTTGCATTGTGTCTTTGTGGACTTAGAGAAAGCATATGACAGGGTGCCTAGAGAGGAGTTGTGGTATTGTATGAGGAAGTCGGGAGTGGCAGAGAAGTATGTAAGAGTGGTACAGGATATGTACGAGGGTAGTGTGACATTGGTGAGGACTGCGGTGGGAGTGACAGATACTTTTAAGGTGGAGGTGGGATTACATCAAGGATCAGCTCTGAGCCCTTTCTTATTTGCAGTAGTGATGGACAGGTTGACAGATGAGATCAGACAGGAGACCCTGTGGACTATGATGTTTGCAGATGACATTGTGATATGTAGTGAGAGTAGGGACCAGGTTGAGGAGACCCTGTAGAGGTGGATATATGCTTTAGAGAGGAGAGGAATGAAGGTCTGTAGGGCTAAAACAGAATATATGTGTGTAAATGTGAGGGAGGGTAGAGGATTGGTGAGGATGCAGGGAGTAGAGCTGGTAAAGGTAGATGAGTTTAAGTACTTGGGATCAACAGTTCAGTGTAATAGTGAGTGTGGAAGAGAGGTGAAGAAGAGAGTACAGGCAGGGTGGAATGGGTGGAGAAGAGTGTCAGGAGTGATTTGTGACAGACGGGTACCAGTAAGAGTGAAAGGGAAGGTCTACAAGAGGGTAGTGAGACCAGCTATGTTATCTGGGTTGGAGACAGTGGCATTGACAAAAAGGCAGGAGTCAAAGCTTGACATGGCAGAGTTGAAGATTTGCACTGGGTGTGACTAGGATGGACAGGATTAGGAATAAGTATATTAGAGGGTCAGCCCATGTTGGAAGGTTTGGAGACAAAGCAAGAGAGGCAAGATTATGTTGGTTTGGACATGTGCTGAAGAGGGATGCAGAGTATATTGGGAAAAAGATGCTAAGGATGAAGCTGCCAGGTAACAGGAAAAGAGGGAGGCCTACGATAAGGTTTATGGATGTGGTGACAGAGGACATGCAGGTGGTTCGTGTGACAGACCAAGATGAGGAGGACAGGAAGAAATGGAAACAGTTGATCTGCTGTGGTGACCCCTAACAGGAGCAGCTGAAAGAAGAAGAAGAAGAAGACTATGAGGTCTACATATCAGATGCATGAAAGAGGATAAATGGATTGTATAGGAAATTAGGGCAGTTATACATTGTAAAGGAAGGTGACAAACACAGGGATACACCAAAGAACAATGCAGGGGAGTACACAGAATGGGGGAAGTGGAAAAACACTTTTTTGTGTGGACAGTTCCCCTTTTTTATATAGCAAGAGGGGAAGATATAGAAGGGTGAAAGGAAAGGAGGCTAGGAAAGGGGTAGGTAACAGCACATACATGCAGGGTGAATGTGCACACACTAGCTTGGGGAGACATGGAATGGAAAGATGAAAGCAGGGCACAGATAAATGGTGATGGAAAGGGTTGGTCAATCGAGAGGGTATGAGGAATGATGCAAGAAGAAGGGAGCACACTGGGATGGTATAAGGTGGGTATGAGTAGCAGTGCCTCAGCCCAGTGGAATATTACTCTGATCCATCCCCAGATGATGGATCAGGGTCATCACTGGTACAGACTACTCCGTCTTCTGCTGGCCTAAAGCGAGATTTCTGTGTGAATCTGAAAATGACTCCAGGAAGCTCCAGGAAGATAGAATGAGAAGTTTGCCATAACCAATTTTGCCAATAAGCTGAATATATTTTAAAAACAGGTCAACATTTATCATTAGAACTAATCCAACTTTGTTGTTAGTCTTTCCTGTCTCTTCTGCTAAGGGAGTTCATTTGCCATTCTGCTTGCACTGAAAACAAATTGGTCAGATCAGATAAATGTGATGTGTAAAATAAGATGCTTGAACAACATCTGCAACCTACATTCCCTTATGTATGAACAAGCACCTGCAGCCTAGGCAACAGGCTAGCATCTATCCCCTGTTCAAGGGTAAATATAGTTCTATGGTCCTGGTACTTATACACTCATGCCAGGTACTGGGCAATGACCATGGTATGGAGCAGCATGATACCATGATGAACTAGGTACCAACAAAGTTGTTGTATGCAGATTGTTTAGCATTGCAGGCAGACTCTGAGGAATAACTTCAGCAAAGAATAGGAGAATGGAATGCAAAACCTGAAGGCACACAACATGAACTGAGTACAGATAAAGCAGCTATAATGGTGACAAATGTCCTTCAAGTAGCTGGGATAGTTGGTTAAGGAGATGGGAAGTGTGAATGAGGAAGTTAAAGCTTGAATTACATGGGCTGCAGCCAACTGGCACAGAGTGTCAAGTGTAGTACATGATGGAAAAATGCCAAATAAGCTAAAAAGTAAGGTCTACAAAACATTGGTCTGACCAGTATTATTGTATGGTCCAGAAACCTGGGAAGTTAAGGCAATGCATTTAAGGAAGCTAAAGATAATGGAGATTAAGCACTTGAGACAGATGGCAGGATGCATACTGTGGGACAGGAAAAGAAAAGAAGACATAAGAGCAGAAGCCAAAGTATCTTGAATTGCAGAAAAGAACAGATTGCAGTGGTTCAGGCATTTGATGGGAAACTGGAAATTCATCCCAGGTTTGGCACCTACTGTATGTCTCTAATGCAAAGAGTTAATCTGTAAATGGTTCATCTCCAAGGCCCATGCTTGCACTTATCAAGGGTATCAGAACTTGTCAGAGATTTGAGATGCACGGCTAGGCTTAAAAAGGCCCTTGCAGTCATTAGTCTAATAAACACTTATGAACCTATAAACCTATGGGCAGATAAGCACAAGACAAGCTGGTAAAGAAGATTTGGGACAGACAGGAAGAGGGCAAGAGAAAACAAGGGCATCCAGCAAAGAGATGGATAGATTGTGTGTTAGAAGACCTGTGCCCATCAGGCATGAATGTCAAAGAAGGCAGGAGAGTGACATTGAATAGAGAAAGATGGTGACAGTTAACATGACACCCTGACCCCATGTATAAAATGAAAAAAAAAGGGGTTGATGATGAATGATGATGATGACCAGATTCCAGAAGAAAACACAATAAATAAAGTTGGTAATTTAAGCTACATAGAACCAAGCATTCACCCGACACATAAATAAAACACAGTATCCTACTTACCTGTAATATGGAGTGAGACAGTCTTGCCTGCAGGAGTAATAGTTCCCCACGCATATCTTAAAAAGTAATACCATTCAGAGCATTGTGGTTTAACCACCACCTCCAACACATGGAGATTATCACCAGTCATAGAACAATTGGCTGCACTGTCCCCATGTCATGGTTATTCCATAAGAAGTCAACACCTCAGCAAGGTCATACCAGACATCAGCTTTGCAGAATGGACTAAAATATGGGTCCTGATGCCTCTCCCTATGATGGCTGTGAAGGATCTAGTGTATTACCTTGTTGTCCTTCATGCATTGTGCAGGCTGTCTCCACTGGACATATTCAAATATACTCAAAACCATGTGACTATTCTCATAAAATGGTGGGATAGTCACAATGAGTAAAATGGCTATTCAGAATCATGATTATAATGTGTTTTTCAAATAACAGGAAGAGCACCAATACCTTCCTGTAACAGGATGTCAGAAATGAGACCAAGCACCAAGTTACATGTCGTGCCATAGATGTACAATAAAATAATCCAATTCACAGATGTTTTTCATACCAAACTTCATTTGCATAAGTACGGAGCAAACAGGTATAAAGCTATGTACTTGGAAACAGCACTATCTTCTGTGCTAGCTTGCACAAATGTGAAAAGCTTGTTTGGAAAACAGGGCAGCACCTTCAACACTTACAGGCAGTTTTTAGAAGATATACAGTGCTCTTCAAGTGTATAGTAAGATGCCTTCACATGCCTTCCTAAAGCTGTGCATGCTTGTATATGCACTTACTTTACATGAGCTTAGGAATATCAAACTGTGTACCACATCTGTCATGCACACATATATTGTAATGGCAACAAGATGATATATGACATTAGAACAACCTATCTTTGTGCATGCCTCTCACCTTATCTGGAGATGGTATGCTTTGTCTGCAGTATATGGTGGCCTATGGTATTGGCTGTAAGTTTCAAGTGTCCCTTCCACTGGTATGTATAGGTGTGCCATCTATGTTCCCTGACATGTACCCAAATATTGAAAACAGAGATGACTGCTTTCCCATAAGGCTGTCATTCGCATGTAATGTCATGTAACATCATGCCAAGACAAAGGGATTTTCCACAATAGCCAAGAGGTTAGCCATGGGAGGGGTTGAGTAGATATCTAGTAGCCGCAAGCTAACAGAGCTGTAGGAGGTTCTGGCATCCTTAAAGACAGACAGCAATGCTGTGAACAGTGCTACTAGAATATATAATGACATCAGTTTGGAACTTCTCCCACATATCTCAATGAACAATGCAACAAGTTAGTAATGACTACAGCAGAATACTGAAAAAACTGCAAACAAGGAGAGTAGGCTAACCACACCATAAAGTACCTTTGTTTTATAATACAAATATCATGTTTCCAAGCACACTAAGGTAGGTTGGGACTGAATGGTACATCATGTAGGATTACCTTTAGCAGGCATTCTGCTGAGCTATAGTGGTAACACAGGTGTTCATTCTTGCACCAGTGTGTCTTTTATTATACATTCATAGAACAGACCTGTTATGATGATAGATGTAGAGGTTGGGGCAGGACAACAGGCAGATTTTGACATTCATGGAGAGGCTAACAATGATGAAGAGACACAAGTACCTGAATCAGATAAAACTGTTGAATTGTTTGTTTCCATCCTGGATGGACATCTACACACAGTGTACAATGAAGGGGTAGCCTCACCCAGAGATGACTCTGAGGACATTCAATGAATGCTTCCACCATCTACATGGGGGAGGGGGGGTCCTGCTTCTGTGGACAGCAATTGAAACATTTCCTTTTCAATGCTCACCATAGAACAGCCTCAATGAGATTCCCAACACCATCAAGCTTCACAAGTGGTTTCCAATATCTCAATGGATAATGTGATCAGCCAGAAAATGTTTCTACAGTATCATCCAGGCACAGCCTGCAGCAACTAAGTCCATCATACAGATGACTGCTGTGAAGTGTGACATTCATGGGAATGTCAACCAGTGCTTCTGACTCCTTCATGAGAATATGGACACCAAGGCTACCAAAATGATTCATCTTATGAGGTCTCTGGTAGCACTCACTGCTTTCTTGTCTACCCACATTCAGAGGATTGCCAATTCCATCATCACTACCTAGGCTGACAGTGTTTTAATGTTGTTGTAGGGTTCATATGTGGGGTAGTCATGTAGAGGACCATCACAAGGTCTAAAGCTCTCACCTAGATCAGACAGTATATAATATTCTTTCTGTCCTCACTGTGGGCAGTGATGACACCCAGCCTCCACTGACAAAGTATATCAGCAATGCATTCCATGGGTAGCGCAGTGGTGTAGTGGTTAGCATTGTCACCTCACAGCAAGAGGTTCTCCGGGATAATTCGTGGCTGGAGTGCCTTCTGTGCAGAGTCTGCATGTCCCCCCTGCATTCACATGGGTTTCCTGTGGGTGCTCCAGTTTCTTCCCACATTCCAAAGACATACAGTAGATGGATTGGACACTCTAACTTGGCCCTAGATGTGAGTGTCTGCATACGAATTTGTGTGGTGCACCCTCTGAGGATGGTTGGGTCTTGGGCTAGCAACTTAAGCCAGTAAAACTCATAACTGCTACACAAACAATGAGTGGTGAAAGGTGCTCATTGCCCGATGTACCATGTGGTGCATAAAGAGCGAGCGAGAGAATGCACTCCATCCAGGAACGGGTCCCTCAGTAGCACAATATCCTTATCACAGGGGAAAACAAGTCATAGTGCATCTAGCCAGCAGTGTGGCTCCATGTCACAGTCACACTGTAACACTCAACCCCATACAAGAGGAAGTATTTCCTAACTATTTATTACCCCTATGTAACCCATTCCTCCTGTGTTTTGTCCCCACACCTAGTATATGCAGATATATGTCATTGTGCCACTAGCCAACATTGTCACTAGCCATACAAACACACACACACACACACACACACACACACACACACACACACACACACACACACACACACACACACACACAGTCACCTCACTGTCTGTGTTCTTGTTCCCTGACCTGTCTGCCCTCCTGTTGTTCCTCTCAACCCTTGATCCCATTAAAAGCTGAATTTCCATTATGGCTCTTATGTATTGTGCTCTGGTGGCTAGTTTATAATCCCACCCCCTCGTACTATTATGGCATTTTAACAGTATTTATCCCTTTTGTCTATTGATACCCCCATCCCATATCCCCATATTGATGCCAGTGGAATACATTTTAATACTATGTATTCCAGATGACCAATGATGTTCCCCCACCCCAGCCCTGAACTATGGTCAAGATAGATACTTGAACACAGCTTTTTGGCAATGTTCACAACCATGCTGTGGAGGGGCTGGCTATGCTGATCTGTGGTTCAGTGTGTAAATTCTTTCCTACAGGTGGTTGCAGAAGAGAGAGCACATGGCTCATTAGTGGGGTCTATATTATATCACTGAATGCTTAAAAAAGTGAATGTTGATTAATCAACCCCATGTAAGGGAAAGCTTACAATATCCAACTGTCAGAAAACCTTGGAAAAAAAAATCGCTGTTCCAACCAAAAAAAAAAAAAAAATGAAAACAACTTAAAACATTACATTAAGTGGGGGGGTTTGCCCCCCCCACCCTACTTAAATATACCAACTCCGAGACTGCACTACATTGACGAAAATGGCAAAGTACTGAAGCGGTCAAGCAAATTCTTTCCCAGGGAAAGAATTCACTTAAATGCCACTTCGATATTTTGCCATTTCAGTCTTTTATGTTCGACTAAGACGCATTCGAAAGAATGCCTCTTCGGTCTTGTAATATAAACCCTCATTAGCATATGCCTCTCCCTTGGACTGCCTCATTAGCATTCAGCTTGGCCACCGGGCCAGTCCTATGTGGTGTTGCAAGTCATAGTGCTACAGCACTGTGCAGTATTGCATTAGGGCTGTTGCTGATTACCAAAAGGGTCTGTGTACAAATAGTGGTACCTTCATGAATTACCCCAAATAGTATCTTTCAAAATTGGACTAAGAAATATTTTATATAGCTGAACCAAATACTTAGCATCTACTAAAGTAATATTTCTCAACAACATGTGTCTTGAAAAAAAGAAGTTTAGAGTTATTAATACACCCAGATCGTTATATATATCTCCACTTTGGCTAATATAACATCTTGTATTAACATATTAACAATAGCTTTTGTGGGACATGTTTTACAAAAACATCCTTAGTATTGCATTTACTTATACAAACAGGTATCCCACAACTACGAGCCCAGTAAGTTATTTCAACCAGATAATTATTAATATCCTCAAAATTATTTCTAGCAGAAACTACAAGACCTAGTTTACAATCACTGGCATTTTTATTTAGCCAATAGATTTTTTTAAAAGAATGTTGGGGAAAAAAAACAATATTAAATAGTAATGCACCCAAAAGAGATCCCCGTGGGATGCTATTAAGCAATGACAATTAATCAGAATGCCTTCCATCAATGAGGACTGACTGGGCTTTTCCTATGAATAATGCCACTATCCAGTTCAGCAGATATGGGTTATAAATATCCATAATTATGATGGCATATATTCATGAATAAAGTATCACCTCAAATGCATTAGCTAAGTCTGAAAATATTGCAACTGCTAGCCCAAAATTATTTAGTTATTAATTTATTTACATTTGTTAACCAGGTAGTATCCACCCGGGTTGAAAAAAACATTTTCAGCAGAGACCTGGGGAGAAAAGCTGCACAACAAAAGGAACATTATTAAGCTACAAGCAGTAAACTTAGTTTCAGTAGTACATTGCTAACAATATGCAAATGAGCTTAACAAAATATTATAGCAAAACATAATAACAGAATACAATATAAGCATGCATATTACAGGAATACTATATTTTTATTTACAATATATATGAGGTACATAAGTCATGTAGCTTTACAAGGTGAGTCACTTCTAAAAGACCAAAATTGGTCATGTAGTTTTACAAGTTAGGTCATCCGAAGGGACAAAGATTAATAAAGATAAAACAGATAGTGGGATGAGCACTATTTGGGCTAATGTGTGAGATGAGTGGGAAAAATAGGAAGACTATTAGTTGGGAGCAATGCAGGGGCATAACCAATTATCATTTAAATAGTCTTTCAGGGTAGTTTGAAATGTGGACAGGTTGGGGTTTAGTTATCTGTTAAGGAAGGGTGTTTCAATCTTTGGCTATTTTATGGGAGTAGAGGGAGTCTCTGTGATAGTTGTGAGACTGGGTTTCTTTTAGCATCACTTTGTTGGATGACCTGAGGAGTCTACAGTTTGTGTTTGGCTGGACTAGGTTTGATAGAGCTGGGCAGTCAGTAGGGTTGAATATGATTTTATGGGCAAGTGAAAGTTGTTTTAGTAATAATAGGTTGGGAAGTTGTAGCCAATTGAACTGTTGGAGAGCAGTGCAGTGGTGTGTTCTGTGGGGCTGGTTGGTGACAAACTTAGCTATTCTGTTATAGCAGGAGTCTAGTTTATTTAGGTCAGTTTTTGATAGGTTAGTAAAGACTTCAGAGCAGTATAGGAGGGTGGATAGCAAGTGGGATCTTGCAGTGGCCAGTCTAGCTTGTTGTGTAAGGTAAGGTTTAACCTTGTATAGATTGCCTAGCTTAGAATGGATTTTTTTGATGGTCAGATAAATGTGTTTATCAAATTTTAGTGAGTCATCTATGGTTAACCCTAGCAACTTGGTGTGATTCATGGTTTCAATTTTTGTATCATTGTTAGATAGTATGGAAAGGGATTGGGTACTGGGTTTGGAAGATTTATTAGAGAAAATTATGAGCTTGATCTTATTTGGATTTAGGATGAGTTGGTAGCTGGTGTGGTACTTTTCAATGACTTGGAATGATGATTGCACTTTGTGATGGAGTTGTTGAGGGGAGGGGGCTGATTGGATAAGGGAGGAGTAATCTGCATATTGGATGATGGGGGAATGTCGGGTGGCAGTATATAGGTTGTTGGTAAATATTATGAGGGGGCCCAAGTATGGAGCCTTGTGGTGCCCTGTGGTGACTGGTAATAGTAGGGAGAGTCTGTTTGCCCATTTAGTGGCCTGTTGATAGTCAGATAGATGAAACCATGTTAGGGGTGTGTTATTGAGATTGTAAGTGGCAAGTTTGTTGAGGAGCAGCTGATGGGACCCTGTGTCAAAAGCTTTCAACATATCTAAGAAAATTGCTGAGACTAGCTGTCCTTCATTTTTGAGGTGGTGAGTGGTCTCTGTAAAGGTTATGAGGGCTGAGTTAGTGTTGTGTTTAGGCCTGAAGCCATGATGGATGCTGGAGAGTAGGTTGTTGGTAGTGAGGTGATTCATGAGTTGCTGGTGGATACATTACTCTAGAATTTTGTCAAGGGTGGATAGAATGGTAATGAGACAGTAGTTAGTTATGTCTTTAGATTGGTTGCCCTTATGAAGTGGTATAATGTGAGAGATTTTCCATAATTTGGGAATATACTGTTCAGAGAAAGAGTGGTTTATTAGTAATGATATGGAGCAGGCGATGGATGGGGCCACTAGTTTTAGGTATTCGTTTGGAAGTTGGTCTGCAGCTAAGCAGCAGGGTTTTAATTTGCATAGGTGTTTTTTATGTAGGATGTTGGACTGGCAGTAAATGAAAAGGAGTATGTGTCATTAAAGGCAGTGTAGGAGACAGTGAGCGGTGGGATTGTTTTGTTGTGTAGGAGAGAAGTGATAGAGTTGATGAACTGGGAATTGAATTGTGAGGCTAAGGGCTAAAAGGAGTTAGTAGTGAGGTGGGTTTTACTGAGGTTAAGGCTGTGGTTGATATTCTGCCAGAATTTTTAAGGATTGTGCTGGTATTTTTGTTGGCAGGTGAGGAAACAGGTTCTTTTATCCTTGATGATGTTTTTCTTAGAATAGTTTCTAAGTTGTTTGTAATGGGTGATAGCGGTGTTATTTTTGGTCATATGATTTAGTGACCAGGCCTTATCTCTTTGTTTCATTAGTTGTTTTGTTTCTTTAGAAAGCCATGTTAGCTGTTTGTTTTTTTTGGCAAATTTTTCTGAGGGGGGCAAGATTATTTAATATTTCAAGGAATTTGTTATTGAAGTATTCTACTGCTAGCTCTAGTTGCAGGTTTTTTTAATGGGGACTAATCACAGTTTTTCTAGATTAAGTGATTCTTTAAACATAATTACTACACCCCCCACCCCGTGATCATAGAACTCATTAACACTGATGTGTCAATCTTCTTCTGGGGAATACATGGTGATAAATATCTAATAAGACATTTTGTATCTTATTTACATCCATGAGTTGCAAGAAGTATCTCTCAAAGCACTTCCCCGTAATTAAGACCTATTCATCTAGGATTTCATATCTCCTTATGTTTACACTTTTTATATTGGAGTGATAATTGACATTTTCCAAAAGTAAGGTGGTAATGTCCTTACTTTATATAGAATTAAATATAGCAAATACTATACAGCTTAATTTTATTTTAAATTACTCAGCATAATGGATGGAATTTAACCCAGACCCAAATAAATATTTTTTTCATAATTTCTTAAGTTATCTGTCTGCCAATTCCTGAGAAATCAGGAGGCACTTAGTTTCAGATGTATCCAACAGTGCCAATGTATCAGCAGAATTTAATTTATTGACACAGTTAGTAGCAAAATATTTATTTCATTATTTTGCTATCATATGTTACAAGTTCATACACAAGTACTAGGCTAGCTGCCTTGCAGGTCATTTTAAGCCTAGACAGTAACCCTTTTTGTACTCAAAATAACATATCCCATTGGATTATAGGTTGGGCTTACCCATCCCTTGGCAGGTAATTATATATTAACCCTAATGAAAATAACTGGAATCAAAAAATAGATAATTTTATGGGGCCCATGCATGGGCTAAAGCATTTAGGAGCTGTTGCTGTCCATTAGTAGTACAAGGGGAAGTCCTCGGGCAAAATTTCTGTTTACCATCCATTTATCTAAGTTGTGCTTGTAAATGGGCAGGGATTAGCTTTGTTTCATGTGGAAGGGGAGTCTGTTACACAGCAGCTATATCCTCTATGAGATATGCCAGTCCCTCCAAACAATTCTGTTGATGTTGCAGAAGAGATTTGGATCCCTATACCAAGTATTTTGACTTGCTGATAAGAAGTAAATCCATCAGATATAGGTCAGAGTATGCCTAGTGTGCCAGATACTGGTCATCTCTTAGCAGTCTGTAGAATATTGAGTATACTGACAGGGTTATATTTTCCTGGATTTGATTATGACACCATCATTAACATTTATAGCCTCAGTGATATTGTGGGTTTGTACAAGTGCATTTGGTACTGGAGTACTGCCATAATTCCATGTTTCCATGTGGGCATGATTGGTCAGGTTCTAGTAGCCAGCACAATATCATCATATGGGGTAGATTTAATACATTTGGACTCACTGTATATGTAGCCATATATACTAACATTAGACACAGTGCCTAGACTTACCAACAAGATGGGTCAGTGGATTATCACATTACAAGAAGCAGCATTGTAGCTGACACGTGTGCCATCTTAATGAGTTATGAGAACTGTCTGAGTGCTGTGTGGGTGTCATGATTATGATTCCATGTGCATTGCAGACAACCTGACTTTCCTGCTTGCAAACATTTTTGACTATGCACTAGGTGGGTCTTTATTTCTACATATGCAAATTTCTGGCACCCATACCTCAGGAAGCCAGAAGATATCAAATAAATCATGTGTGGTAGTGGATCATGAAATCATATATGCTTATCCATATGTAGAAGCATTGTGTCAAGGAACTTGAATCCTAGAAGTGGAAGTTTCAGAAATGCCTTAACATGTTCCCTGTTGGTCACTGAAAAAATTTGCAGCTAAAGCAGAACATCTATACATAGCCACTAGCAATAGGGGAGGCCAAGCATTCCTATACATTCTACACCTGGGGTAACATATATCAACAATTTGCTTGAGCTCGATCCTCTCCCCTACCGTACCCCCATTCCCACCCACTCCTATCTCATTTCCTTTATACCTAAGTTAACCACACCCCCTGTAAAATTTTCCAATCCACTTCCCTCCCACCTCAGCTAATCACACCTCTCTAACTTCAGCTCTTATACACAACTCCCTCCCCACTAACCCCACCTAGACTCAACCTTTCATAATACCATGCTACACTCTACTTTCCTATACTTCACTTCCTGATTCCACACCCACTCTCCAATCAGAATGAAAGGCCAAAACTGCTTGCTCTACAACACTCTATTATCAGGTATCCTCCTCCTTGCTTACTATGCTACTAACCCCCATAACTTCAAACTCATCAAGCACCCATCCCCAACACTCACATACACCTCACCACAACTCCCATACAAACCTTATCATTATATCATCACCGAGACTTACCCTAGATTTAATAATAATGTCCTCCCTTCAAGACATATACAACGCACCAACACTCAGTTGTCCTTCAACAGGTATAACTGACTTATAACCAAACTGAAGCACCTAATTACGTACTCTCTAACAAAGATAAAACTCCAGGCAGATATCCATCCCAATCCTGGGCTCTTCTGTACCTCCCATGTAACCTACCCATTACCCTAAGCTTCTGTTCATCCACATCCACCCAAAATTTCATAGACACCACTACCTGTACATCTTTACCTATTACCAATAACTCTGCCCTTCTCATTACATGCATTAATCTCAGAAGCGTTGCAAACATATTACCCGAATTCCATGACACCCTTGCCTCCTACTCCCCAGACATTGAAGTCATATCCTAAACCTGGTTAAAACCCCACATCAAAGACTCTGAAATTACTGCAAATGGTTACAATATTATAAGACAGGACAGGATAAATAAATGTAGTGGGGGTGTAGCAATTATGTTTAAAGAATCACTTAATCTAGAAAACTAAACTGTTCCCCACCAGACATCTCTCATGCTGAACTCCTTATCACTCGCCTCCAAATTAATCCTTACAAATCCATTAACGTCATAGCCATCTACCTACCACCACGCAACAACCTGCACAACATAGAACAGTTCTATCCTGCTCATCTTTTTCTCTATCCCAAGAAACCATCATTCTAGGCGATTTCAACCTAGACTGGTTCTCCTGCTCCTCCAATTCCCCTACCTCATTTATAAACTTATACAACTTCACCCAAATTATTAAACACCCCACTCACATTGACAAGCACTCCAATAAAAAATAACTTCTAGACTGGATTTCAACCAACAAACCAAACCACAGGTACCAGGCAGGCTGTCTACCAGTTACACTAAGTGACCATGCCCCTACCTTTCTACTTAGGAAGAAAACACATTTCCAAACCAGCATCTTTTACAAATACATGCATAGCAAAAAATATTTCTCCTATGACACCTCAGTTTACTACTACAAAACTGTGATTAGCAAAAACCAATGGCAGACATACAAACAAGGCTGGTACAACAAAGCGTCGTATATTTGGATATGAAGGCTGAGGCAGAGCAATGCTGTCCACAGAGAGTATACTTGTACTCTGTTAATAGCAGATTTTAATTTCTCCAAAGTTAAAAAACAATAATAAAAAGTTTGCAAAAGAAACATTTGCAAAAGAAAAGGGATTTTTTATTATTTTTTTTTAACTTTGGAGAAATTAAAATCTGCTTTTAACGGAGTACAAGTATACTCTCTGTGGACAGCGTTGTTCTGCCTCGGCCTTCATATTCAAATATACGATGCTTTGTTGTACCAGACTTGTTTGTCTGCCGTTGGTTTTTGCTGCTTTCTTTTTTGGCTGTTCAACTTCAGCAGTGGAAAGGTATTCTCACGTTTCACAAAACTGTGATTGGTCCCCATTAAAAAAACTGCAACTAGACCTAGCTGTAGAATACTTTAATAACAAATGGAATATTAAATAATCTTGCCCCCACTCAATAACATTCTCCAAAAAAACAAACAGCTACCATGGCTTTCTAAAGAAATAAAACAACTAACAAAACAAAGAGATAAGACCTGGTCACTATATCATATAACCAAAAATAACAACGATTTCACCCTTTACAAACAACTTAGAAACTATGCTAAGAAAAACATCATCAAGGAAAAAAGAACATATTCCCTCACCTGCCAACAAAACTACTAGCACAATCCACAAAATATTCTGGCAGAATACCAAACACCTCCTTAACCTCAGTAAAACCCCTACCCCTGCCCCCTCACTACTAACTCCTCTGTACACTTAGCCTCACAATTCAATTCCTACATCATCAACTCTATCACTTCTCTCCTAGGCAACTAAACAAGCCCACCATTCACTGTCCCTCTCCTACCTCTAATGATGCAAACTCCTTCTCCTTTATTCCCATTCCAACTTCGTACATAAAAAACTCCTATGTAAATTAAAACACTGCTGTTTAGCTGCTGACCAACTTCCAGATGAATACCTAAAACTAGCTGCCACATCCATCACCTACCCTATATCATTACTAATAAAATGCTCATTCTCCAAACAGTACATTTCCAAATTATGGAAAATTTCTCATATCATACCACTTCATAAGGCTGGCCCATCTAGAGACATAACTAACTACTGTCCCATCACCATTCTATCCTCCCTTGCCAAAATTCTAGAGAAATGTATCCACCAGCAAGTCATGAACCACCTCACTACCAACAACCTACTCTCCAGTATACAGCATGGTTTCAGGCTTAAAGACAGTACTAACTCAGCCCTCATAACCTTTACAGAGACCATTCACCACATCAAAAATGAAGGACAGCTAGTCTCAGCCATTTTCTTAGGTATGTCAAAAGCTTTTGACACAGTGTCCCATCAGCTGCTCCTCAACAAATTTGCCACTTACAATCTCAATACCACACCCCTAACATGGTTTCATAGTTATCTATCCGACCGTCAATGGGCCACTAAATGGGCAAACAGCCTCTCCCCACTATTACTAGTCACCACAGGGGTACCACAAGGCTCCATACAGGGGTCCCTCCTCTTCATAATATCTACCAGCAACCTATATACTGCCACCCAACATGCCACCATCATCCAATATGCAGATGACTCCTCCCTTATATGCTCAGCCCACTCCCCATAAGAACTCCTACACAAAATGCAATTATCATTCCAAGACATTGAAAAGTACCTCATCAGCCATCAACTCATCCTAAATCCAAATATGACCAAGCGGATACTATTTTCTAATAAACCTTCCAAAACCCAGTACCAAATCCCTCTCCATACTATCTAACAATGGTACAAAAATTGAACCCACCAATCAGACCAAGTTGCTAGGGGTAACCATAGATGACTCACTAAAATTTGCTAGCAATGTATTGTTAGCAATGTAATACTTAAATTAAGTTTACTGCTTGTATCTTAATAATATTGTATTTTTGTGGCGCTTTACCCCGGGTCTCTGCTGAAAATTTAATTTTTCAACCCAGTCAGATATTACCTGGTTAACAAATGTAAATAAAAAAATTAAAATAAATATTCTAATCAGAACTGATTAGAATCATCCTGGTTAAGGAAAGTCATGCTTTATTACCCAGAGTCGGTACTACTTCCTTTGGCCAAGATGTCATCTCAAGCATATAGTCTGTAAGTGGTTCAACTAATGGCTAATGTATTCTTCTCTTCAAATTGTGTTGCTTACCCTAGCATTTTTACTGCCTGCAAATCCAATGTTTTAAGAGTGTGTTGGCCTTTTGCAGCCTGGCACATACTGTTGCACAATTTCCTCCAGACTATTAGGTTCATCCTACATTCATTTGCATATCGTTACAGTCTCATTTCCCTTTCCAGTTTTATTTGAATTTCATTATGCAATCATTTGCAAAATATCTTCCATAGTTCATTTCATTTCTTTGCACTGTGGCAGAAGATAGAACAATGAATCATTACAATCTTGCAAATGACCATTTCACCTGCAACTGTGAATTGTTTACTGGGCAACTTTTCTATACATCACAGCTTTAGTTTCAGTTTTAAGCTGTAGTACAGTTATACTGAGACAAACGTTTATAAATAATTACACATATATTTTGAATATTGCATTTTACTGAAAGGTCAGGTGCAATGCTGTTTTACTTTTATCTTTTAAAATATGATTTACTCACATTTTTTTTAATTTCATGCAGCTGTAGTACAGCTAGTTTAGACTGTATGCATTTTCCCTTTAAAAACATTTAAAAATTTTCCCAGCATACCTAGGAATCTTCAGATTTTTGTCTCATATTTTTGGCCTGTTCCTCATAAAATTTGTGCTGTTTTGGATTTTTGTGGCAAATCATTATGGACTAAATTCACTAAATAATGGCACGTATTTCAGTTTTGGATGTCATATCCTTCATAAAATATATGGTAGCAAAAGACTTTTTGTTCTAGTAACTTTCTAAGTTTATAAGAACAATATTTAAAAATCCTCTCTATTTTTGGGGCTTTGTCCCCCCATTATTTTTGTTTTTGTCCAGATTTGTTGAGCAAAGAGGTTGAGTGCTATGCTTTCCAGATTATTATAATTTTCCCTCACAGTAACACTGTGGCTGACTTATATGTTTACAGGTTTTGCAAGCGGAAGCTGGAATCACCATTAATTTGTCATGTGTGACAATAGTGAATGTAGTATAAGAAAACTGTGAATGAAGGGCTGATGTGATGTGAATTTCTGGTGGATGCCTCGTATGTTTTCTTTTTAAAGCAGTTGTAACACACACACACACACACACACACACACACACACACACACACACACACACACACACACACACACACATGCACGCACATGAACACATGCTCCCACACATATGGTGGTTTGAATGTATGCAGGAATGATCATTTTTTGATGGTGTTGTCTCAGAAATTACTTTTATTTCTTTGTTTTTTGGATGCTGTTTATACTTGCTAAACTTACCATCTAATGATTTCCAAAAAGAGTTTATTATAAATAATGTGACCATCACTTTTACAATCTACTATTACCACTCAGAGTCTCTTTTCAGTGAAGGTGCTTTAACATAATAAAACCCTGTCAATGGTAAGCAAAGACAATAAATGCTTAGCAGATTAATTGCATTAATATGCCAGGATCCTAACTGATGGAGCATACTACAGAGAGCAAGGGTAGAAGTTAGTCAGAATATTGCACCACTACCTAGGTGACACTGTAAACTATGGCAATATTAAGATAACTTCAGTTGAAATTAGATGACACAGTCCTAAAAAACATTTCCCTGTTATATACAAAAATATTTTTTATTAATTATTTTATTTTTTATTAATTTCACAAGGATGTGATTTGTACTTCATGAGCAATTTCATTTTTAAATAATTATTCTTTGTATAAGAAAATCATATCTAAACTGTACCTGCTGTATCAGTGAAGTCATATCCAATGCAACCAGCAAGATGGAATAAACTGATAACAAAAACAAAGAGCAGTTCTATCATACTTGGAGAGTCATTGAGGTGTGCCATTTTCTGTTTTTATTTTAGAATAATCTGGGGAAGCATGGAGCTGGGTTCCACTAACTTTTGAGCCACAGGTATTAAAAGTCACATTAAAAAGCTCTCTAGCTTTTCCGGGGTATGTATATATGTATAATATGTTTAATGCCATCATTAAATAGAACACCAATTCATTATTATCATGAAGCCTTCTCTGATTAGTTGGGTCAAGTTAGAGATGTATAGAACTCTTGAAGATTACCCATGCTTCATTTCAGTTATCAATATGCCACTATGGATTAATGCTTACCTTTGTTATTTCTGATGTCTTTCAGAGTGGATTGAAATGATTTGCATATCATACTGTGCTTACTATGTTTACTACTGACTACTGGAGAGAAACTTAATATTGTTATATGATGAATGTATTTAGCCTTCACAAGAAAAGGACATTAAATATATCATTATTTAGAGTGTTCATTACACCATTAGTGCTTTACATCATCTAGGTAGACCAGAGGAAAAAGTATACATTGATGACTGGAAAAGCTAATGACAGCATATTTAAAATTTCACAGTACAGAGGACAACATTTCTCCACCTAATATGCAGTGAACTTATCTCTCTCTCTCTCTCTGTCTCTCTTCAACTTATATGTGCAGCTGAAAGATAGCTCTACCACAGAACAAAAGTACAGTTGTGTATACTTATCATAAATGTAGATGTTCTACTGTATTCATTGTTGAAGTCGTGACTTATGGGAATTCCTGCTTTGGAAGCTCTTGGTCGGCTCGAGTACCAGAGTAAAATCTCCCTCCTTCATCAGCTGGCAGATGCCCTACCCTGACGTAAGGAAGGCTGGGTATAAATGGAACCAGCTAACACCATGACATCAGTTTTTTCTTGCCCCTAGAAGGTAGGAGCTCCATGGATGAAACTTAAGCTAGAGACCAAGTGAGAGGAAAGGGGGGCTGTAGGGCATCCCTGCTTAGGGTCCTTTGGAAGAAGAAGACAGAGAAATAAGCTGTTACTGTAAGTGGAATGGGGGTGGAGGGAGGGAAAGAAGACTGCAAAAGTGAATACCGTCTAACATCTGCATTTATGGTAAGTGTACACAACTGTACTATGTTCTTTGTGCTTCACTGTTGCAGTCCTGACTTATGGGATGATTCCCAAAGCTGAGATGAGGGTGGAAGGTGTCTTAATGGGAAGACAAAATGCCTTGCAAGATGTCTGTGGCAACTCCTGCTCTGGACTTGGAGAAGGCTGACAAGTGGTAGTGCTTGGTACAGGTATGCACAGATGACCAGGTAGCTGCTCCCAAAATGTGGTTCGTAGGCACTCCCCTCAAGAATGCAGTGTAGGTGGAAGTGGCCCTAGCTGAGTAGGTCCTAACAGATTCAGGGGACTTTATGCCATGGTAGGTATAACAAAAGGAAAACCAGTGGGAAATCCAGTTGGAGATCATTTTCTTGAAGACTGGTTTTGCTTCAGAGCCCAAGGCAAAGGAAACAAACAGTTGCTCTGATTTTCATAATGTTTTAGTCCTGTCACTGTAGTACCAAAGTTGCCTGTGTACATCTAAGGAGTGAAAGATTCTTTACCCTTCGTTCTATGGCTTAGGGAAGAAGGTAGGCGAGTGTATGGCTTGGTTCAGGGAAGTGTCCGTGACCACCTTGGGCATAAAGGAAGGATTAGTTCTGAGTAAAACTCTGTCTGGGTGGAAGAAATGAAAGGGTTCCACTGCCATGAGGACTTGCAACTCAGGGATACTCATACCTGAGGTGAGAACTAGTAGAAGGGCAGTCTTACAGTTCAAGAATTTTAAATCAGCTGAAGCAGCTGGTTCAAAGAGGAGTGGGGTAAGGTCAACTTTTCCAGAACAAAGGTTTGGTCCCAAGGATGGGTGGACTGCCTCTTGGAAGGTCTGATATACAGCTCTCCACTAAGGAACTGTTTCCTTGGGGTGTAGGAAAAGATAATAGGAAGAGTAGGGGTGTGGACTGAAATGGTAGAAATGTGTATCTTAATGGATGAGAAGGATGGCCCTTTACCCATCTAAATAGCCAAGTACTCCAAAATGGCTGAAATGTTGGCTTAGACTGGGTTGAGGACTTGCTGCTGACACCAAATATAGAATCTTTTCCACTTGGCTGAGTATGCTTTCTTAGAACTGGGTCTTCTAGATTCTTTGAGGATATTAAGTGCTTGACTAATCAGGGAGTGCACAGGGTAGAATTTTGCTAACTTATCCAGGTAGAGAGTTTGAGAGTCTGCAGGTCAGGGTGCATAAACTTTCCCTTTGCCTGTGTCAGCAGATCTACTCTCTGGAGTAACTGCCAAGGATTTTCTTTGGTTAAACTCAGTGGCAGAGAGAACCAATGTTGCCTGGGCCAATCTGGAGCTATCAAGATGATCCTCGATCCTTCTCTGAGTTTTAGGAAGACCCTTGGAAGGAAAGTCAGGGGAGGAAAGTCATAAAGAAATATGTGGCTCCAGAGGAAGGAGAAGGCATCTGTCCTCCAGGCTGTGTGAAGTTTGCTCCTGGAGCAGAATCTTTTTAACTGAGTGTTTTCATCAGTGGCAAAGAGGTCTGTTTGAGAGGATTTCCATTTCTGGACTATGCTGAAAAATGTTTCTTGATGCAGCTGCTACTCATGAGGATCCATTAAGTGTCTGCTGAGGTCATCTGCTGAAGTGTTCTGAGTCCCAGGAAGGTACTGAGCCATCATGTGCAACCCCGTAGCATTGGCTGTCTCCCAGATCTACTTTGCCGGCCAGCAAAGAGGGTAGGAGTGGGTGCCCCCTTGCTTGTTTATGTACCACATGACTGTTGTATTATCTGTTTTTATAAGTAGGACCACTGGTTTCCAGTGATCCTTGAAGGCCACCATGCCCTTCTGTACTGTCATGAATTCCTTCCAATTTATGTGCATTTGTCTGCACTGCTCTTCCCATTTGCCGTGGGATAGAAGGTGTTGTAAATGGGCTCCCCAGGCTGTATCTGATGCATCCTTGGTTAAGGTTTGGCCGTAAGGGATAAATTGAAGGGAGACCCTGGTTCTGTTCACATGCTCATGTCCACCATGTGAATTCCTCCCTGAGGCAGTGAATTAGCTGGATATCTGTCTCCAGGGACTGTGAGTGCTGGCACCATAGAGTCTTGAAGTACCACTGAAGCTTCCTTATATGTAACCTGACCAGATGATCATTAGTATACAAGATATCATGTAGCCTAGCTCTCTGGGGAATTCCCTGAGTGAAAGGCATTGCCTCTGCACAATGTCCTGGAATTACTGGGTTAAGAAGGAAGCCTTGTCTGGGGGAAGGAAGTCCTTCTGGAGCGAGGAATCCAGCAAAACCCCAGGAAAACTATCCAGTGGAAGGGATTGTGTTGGATTTGCTGAGATTTATGATAAACCCTAAGGAAGAGTGTAGGGTCTGGGTAAAAGCCAGATCCTTGAGGAGCTTGGACTGACTCATGGCCTGAATGAGGAAGTTGTCCAGATAAGGGTAAATTTGAATGCCTCTTGTTCTGCAGAAGGTGATCAAGGGGCCCAGGCATTTTATGAAGACCCTGGGAGCAGTAGACAAGTCAAAAGGAAGTGCAGAGAATTGAAAGTGACTGGGACCTGCTCTGAAGTGAAGAAAACTTTTGAAGGACTCTTCTATAGGGATGTGTAAATATGCATCTTTCAGTTCTAAGGTGACCATTAGAGCCTGAGGTGTGAACATAGAAATAAGTTTTTGAAGAGTAAGCATTCTGAATTTTGGGACTAGGAGGGTCTGATTGAGGCTGGACAGATCCAGGATAGGGTACCAAGAGCCTTTTTTTTCTGGGGACCAGGAATAGCATGAGGAGTAAAATCCTTTTCCTATCTGATCATCTGGTACTGGTTCCACAGAGCCCTTAGAGCACATGTTGTTAATCTGATAAATGGCCTCTGCCTTTTGGTTTTGTGGCACATTGGGGTAGCCTGAGAATCTTAATGGTTCTTTGAAAATGAGCTTGTAGCTATTTGAGATTACTTCCAGAATCCACTTGTCAAAGGTGATGAGGGCCCAGTTTTCCTTGAGTAGGGAAAGTCTTCCTCCTAATCTTTCTTCTATCTTTCTGGGGTTCTGGGTGGAGGGGAGATGAGGGGTAGGGAGTGTGGTGAGTCATTTATGATCTTTGCTAGGGCCCTGTGACCTAGAACTTCCCAGCCTGGGTGGTCCTGAGGACCACTGCCTTGCCCTCTGCAATTGCTGTTGCTGCTTATGAGTCCTTTCTCTTCAGGTTTTCTTCTGACTGGGTTTTGATTGGGAGGAAAAGAACCAGTGCTTAGTGGGAAAATTCCTACTAAAGCTAGGTGGCTGTACTAAGAAGAACTCTTTGACCATTTGCACGGATTTTGCCTTATCCTCCACCTTTTTAATACAAACTCAGCCTTTGGTCCAAAAATGGAGTCCTTATGCATCTAGCAGTTTAGATTTGACTTGCACTGGTAATGTCAGTTCCCTAAGCCAATCATGCCTTCTGATGATCCAGCCAGAGACAACAGCATGGAAAGATGCCTCTACTGCATCCACAGTGCAAGAAATGCCTAACTACCTGGGTACTGGAACGGCAGATATTCAGCAATTCCATCAGGGCATTCTTGTCCTACAGGGATGAAATCTTTTGCTTCATTCTTTTCAAAATACACTGCTTGTATTTTATCACATGGGATAGGTAATTGAGGGCCCTCCTGGCCGGGATAGAGGAACTGTAAACCTTCTTCACAAATATGGATGGGGCAGTGGTGCAGCAGTAACATTTTCACCTCACAGCAAGAGGCTCTCCAGTTTGATTCTCATCTGGAGTGCTTTTGTGTGGAGCCTGCATGTCTTCCCTGATTTTGTGTGGGTTTCCTTCAGGTGCTCTGGTTTCCTCCTATGTTTCAAAGACATGCGTCTGGAGAATTTCTCCCCAGGCCTCCACTGAAAATTGTCTTTGTTCCATGTCAGACTTTCCTGGTAAACAAATAATAAATAAATAAAAATAAATATGTCAAGAGCCCTGCTTTCTTTGTCTGTAGGTAATGGGTTTTTAGAAGTACTAGCCCTAACTAATTTAGGGTGTGGGGTGACAGCCTCTTGGTCAGCAGAGGGGTTCTTAAAAAGGAATTTATGTGAATCCAAAACCCTGTATAACCTTTCTGATTTTTGAGGGGCTAGGGGAAGAGAGTCTGGATTGAGAGATGATTCCATAAAGACATCATCTACCACTTCTAAAACTGGAGGGATAGCCAAGGGTTTGTGTTGTGGGAGATCAAGGAATCCCTGACCCTCTTTTTAGCTTGTGGGTATTCTTTGCCTGCCACTGGAAAAACTCTCTCATAGAATGCAGTGTCTCCCCAAAGATTATGTCCTCAGGGGGTGAAGCAGAAGGTGACACCTCTTCTGAATCAGAATCCTCAAAGAAGGTAAGGAAGAGGTCATCTTCAAGGGCAGAGTCCTCCTGATCAGAGTCTTCATCTGAATCAGGTGGTTCTGAAAATGTCTTAGGTATAGGGTCCCTCTTCCTTTTTCCTGGTGAAGATTCATGGGGGGTTGCCTGCTTCTGACCAAAGAAAAAAGGTGCTTGGCCAAAGTGACCAAATTCTGCTGATAACCTGTGGGGCAGGACGTGGTAGGCCTAGACACAGTACTTGAGGTCAAGCTGTTTTTAGGTGTAGCTTTTGCCTTGGGTCTGTGCACATTCACTACTCTGATGCCAGTCTCCTTGAGAGAAATACTCAGTGTTAGTGCACCATAGGGAAATAGTCAGTTGATGATCCTTCACCGGAAGCTGAAGTCTGCTTAGTGACTCCAGACCTAACTGATGAACCGAACACTAAGACCTGCACTGAAGTTGAGGGACCCGACAACATGTTGGAATCTGAAAGGGTATCAGCAGAGGCCTGCGCCACCACCTCACCTCAGAAAGGGTCTGCAAAGGCACCTCCCCTTCCTCTGCAATAATGAGCCTTGGGGGATTGATGGACAGAGAAAGGTTGTTGTCATTCAAGGCCCTAAGTTTGGGGCTTTTTTCCTTCTTTCACACAGGGAGCTCAAGCTCAGAATGGTTGATGGATGCCATCATGCAATGGGATGCAGACTGCTGACTAAGGTCCTCAGACAAGATTTTAACCTTATACCTTATAGTTCTGGTATTGAAAAGGATGCACAGATGGCAATTTGGGACATCACAGATGGCAATTTAGGATGTTGTAATTTGGGCCTAAACAAGTGACACACAAGGTATGAAAGTCTCTGTGTGAGACTTACCACAGTGGAGACAGTTGTTAACTTTATCTGACATGATTAAGTAAGGAAAAAGAGTTCCACAATGGGTACTTAGCTTTAGAAGAATTTCTAATTTCATTGTGGACTGACTGACACACTCGCAACTGCTCTGGGCTCCGACTGCAAGAAAGACTGGTGTCATGGCATCAGCTGGCTCCCTTTATACCCAAACGTCCTGACGTCAGGGTAGGGCATTCGCCAGCTCGGGGAGGAGGGAATTTTTATTCTGGTTGTCAGGCAGAGCAAGTGCTTCCAAAGCAGGAAATCATGTCAGGACTGTAACAGTGAAGCATGAAGAACATCAATACATTCCTGTTTGTTAATTTTTTTTTTTTTTTAACTTTTCAGCCTTCTATACACTGGCCTTCAATCTGTTGCTTGTTTTTCAGTAATTCTGTATATATGCACATACTGTTAATTGCTATAAAATATTTTCTAAATTGGCACTATTACTTTTTAACCTGAAATATTAACTGCAGAGATAATTATGACAGGAATAGCAATGTGCACAGCATGTAGAAATGATTATGGCAAGTGGAGGTTCAGAAACTTCTCTTAATAATAAAAGATGCTAATCTCCTGAGACAGAGAACTGATCTTTATGACACTTTGCTTTAGATACTGAAATTGTCAGGAATGGTCTTACTTCTGCCATGCAGAAGCTATGAGAACTATTGTCTCAGAAAAAAACACTGACATTTCAGGAGCAGGTTGAACAGAGAATGTCTCCTTCCATCACATAATAACTAACTTTGAATGATTGAATGTGTATTGTGTTTTCTACTAAAATAGCTGTAAGGTAAAATAATTGAAACAGCAATGCAAAAATGCACAAAGTTAGCACTGCTTATCACTGAGAAATGTACGCTACACTACCAACGTTCCTGTTAGTCGCTTAAAATCAGGCAGGGTATTCCACATCCTCACAGCAGTACAGTCAGACAATTGAAAATTAGAGGAGTGAGAAAAGGCACAAAAAATGGAATCTCTGGCAATGATACTCATGTGCTAGGTTTTAAGATATGATGCACACTTCATAGTGCTATTGCATAAACATATACAGAAAAAGTCAACACATTGTTCATAGGCAACTGAGCATACCTCTCAACTGTACAGATTTTCACAGAATATCCTGTTTTTTGCACCATACTTTGGTCAGTTTTTCATAAAATTGTGGTTTTCAGGCCAATTAATGGCAAATCATTAAAGACTGAAGTTAGAAAATAATGACAGACATTTGAGTTTCAGACTTCATACCCCAGAGAAAAAATCATGCTAATGCAAAACCTGTTATTCTATCAACTTTCTAAGTATGCAAGAGCAATATTTACACATTGTCCCTATTTTTGGGCCTTTCTCCCTCTTTTGTTTATGGCTTTGTTCAGATTTCTTGTCCTAAGAGGTTAAGAGATATGCTGAGGAGCTTGGCTGCAAACAGACCATCAACTGTTCCTGTTTTGGAGGAATGTACCTATTTTCAATAATGATTTACCCTTGCATATGATGTATCTTTTTTGAAACTATGTCCCTATTTTTAGGCTTGATATATCCTTTCACACAACTTTCTGAATCTCCTCTCATCACATGTGATTTTGGAAGCTGTCATGTATACCGAAATCTACACTACATGACTAACATTCTAGTGGCACAAGTAATTTTAAGAAAGAGGACACCCATCGCATATCTCCCTTTTTCAGAAGCAAAAAGAAATGACCATGTGTTGTAGAATTTTGCAATACACTTCATAAAGTTCTATGGATTATACACTTTCTCCGATAATGTGTCTCTATTTACTTCACTTTTGTCACTCTCTGTTTTTTTAAACATGTTTCTGAGTAGTATCCCACATTCTGACTGGAAGCGGTAAGAGTTATATCATATATGTTACCAGATTTTTGGCTGGAAAACACATTTTTCAAGGAACTTTGTACATATTTACAATGCCTGCAGGTTTAGAGGTATGGCTACAGGCCAGATATGTTAATGCAGTCACTGTAGTCAGCTAATTGCTACTTATTACATGTGCATATTAGTTGTACATATTTAAGGATAGTTATAGTGGGTAGTAACATTGTCTTCTGAAACTGCTTTATAATGTACTGACACAGGTGCATTAGCACAGTAGAAGCAATAGCAATGCTGTGGCAGCATATGCAAGATCACACACATGATGTAAATATAAACACATAACATTTCTCTCACTGTAGACATATATATATATATATATATATATATATATATATATATATATATATATATATATATATATACACACACACACACACACACACACACACACACACACACACACACACACACACACATATATATATATATATATATATATATATATATATATATATATATATATATATATATGTGTGTGTGTGTGTATGTATACATCCAGACCAAAGGTAACAAAGTGATACAGAAAAAACATTCATTAAAACTGCAAGAAAAACCTAACCAACCTACAGTTTTCATGGTGTGACACCTTAAATGTCCTGTAACAGAAACCTACAGGATGCATGCAAATGACCCTTTAAGGACATACTGTGTTTCATCTGCATTGCTTATGAATACCAATGACTTTTTACTTTTTAAGTGTTAATGGGTACATTCAGGCCAATAAACCAAACTCTGCTAACTATGTACATCCATGTTTTGGCCTTATATAGTGACCTCCTCAGCACAGCATAAGTGAATCATTTAACTATATAGAGCTTTAAGCCCAGCTGATACCCATAAACATTATAGACCCTGCAAAATATCCCAGGTAACATCCAAACCAAGCTTGAGTTTTCACTGTGCAACAGTTTAAGCCTCCTGTAATAAAAGCACATGGGATATATGCAAATGTACTTTTAAGGACATGTAGTGTTTTAGCTACATGGCTTCAATGTCCATGACTTTTTACTTTTTACCTTTTCAGTCTTTATGAGTACATCCAGGCCAATGAGGCAAACCCCACTAGATGTGGATCCTATGGGGAGGTATATATCCTAATCCTAGACCTCATTAGCAGTGTGTAGAAACTATACCCGCTCCTCTAAATATACCCAGAACTCTCCTTGTGTCAGCAATTATACACTCCTCTGAGCTAATTAACATTAATCAAATCTTTCACACAGGAAGACAACCTGTGTGATATGAGGAGCTTGTGTTAAAGGAGACTGCAACTTGTTACATTTTTATTTCTTCTTCTTCTTCAACTTCCTCCATATTTTTGTAAAACTTGTATCCTATCCCATCTCCTAGTACTGTGTGTTTCCTACCTTTACATGTGAGCATACCCAGTTCTACCATGTGAGCAACCTTTCTCACATATTGCTTATTTTATTGCTTATGTATTTTACTACCCATATATTTGATTCTTTTTACCCATTTCTTTACACTTTGTTCTTTTTTACTTGCCTACTATACGTGTGTGTATACATCTATACACACACACACACATACACATATATATATATATATATATATATATATATATATATTTACATATATATATATATATAGGTTCCATACACTAGATCGAATTTTCACTAATTCGAAATAGTGCATGGAATGATCACTGCAATGAAAGTGCACTTAATCAAAAGTGCACTTATGCGAAGTTCAGTACAATGAACAGGTGTTGTACTGTACTTCCGTGCAGTACTCACGGACCTTAGGGTTAGGGCACGGATCATAGTAAGGGGATAGCCATGACCTGTGCCCTAACCTTAAGGTCTGTGACGACTGCAGTCCAGTGAAGGACATAGCAATGTCCTCCACTATGGTGCGATAGTCATGAACCTTAGGGTTAGGGCATGGTTTAGGGTAATGGGATAGCTTTACTGACTATCCCCTTACCCTAACCTGTGCCCTAACCCTTAGGTCCGTGACTATCACACCATAGTGGAGGACATAGCTTGTTTTTTATGTCCTTCACTGTGCTGCAGTGTTTTCAGTGTGGTGAAGTGCACTTACGCAAATGTTCACTTTCGTTAAAGTGAACTTTCGCAGAAGTGAGGCTTCCTATTACAAGTTTGAAGTAGTGAACTTTCATTATATATATATATATATATATATATATATATATATATATATATATATATATATATATATATATATATATATATATATATATATATATATATATATATATATATATATATATATATATATATATATATATATATATATATACACACACACACACACACACACACACACACACACACACACGTATATATATATATATATATATATATATATATATATATATATATATATATATATATATATATATATATATTGGTCTCCTGCAGTTTGTAAAATGTGCATTTGGTAGACAAATACATGGGTGGCATTTAATGTCAATGGTACAGATAGCTGAATGGTCCAAATGTTGACAGTGTGGTTTGTTGACACAGAAGAGTGAGATTGGAGGAGGTTAGAGTGTTGGTGCATGTCTTAATGAGTAAGAGTTAGGGTCAGTAATAGGTGTAGTCTGCTTGTGTGTGGCTGTATATATTTTAGGATTAGGGTAATGGTTGGATAAGGGGATAGATGTAGTGTTGTTAGTGTGCGTTTGTGCTTGTTTGTGTGTCTCACTGTATCTTGCATAGTGGCAGTGTTATGGGAAGACTTTTATTAATATAAGGTATAGGGTTAGGGTTGTGGGAAGCGGCAGCATTAGGGTTAGGGCTAAGGTACTGGATGGGGGACAAACCATACAATGAAAACTTCAAGAAAAACCTAGTCAAACTGGAATTCTCAGTGTGCAATGCCTAAAACATCCTGTAATAGAGGCCCATGGGCTCTGAATGATTTGTTTCTGTGTCTCTTTGACCTTTTAACCCTTTGGTTTGTGTGTTAGTTGGGGCAATTTGCAGGCTCCATAATGTTTATGGGCATCAGCTAGGTTTAAAGAACCATGTTTCCAAAATATAACCAAACAGTCCAATTATGCTGTGCTTCTGAGGTCACAAAAAGGCCAAAAGATCCATACCCACCGCTAGTGGGGGGTTGTCTATGTGACCTTTGTATGTTAATTTGGATATTTTAGAGTCTCCTTAATGTTTATGGACATTGGCTGGGTGTAAAGCCCTGTGTTTCTAAGGTATAGTCAAACAATCCATTTGCAGTGTACTAAAGATGGTTGAAACATGCATGTTCACAGCTAGTGGGGTTTGCTTTTTTGTCTGAATGTACCCATCAAGACTTAAAGATCTTTCCCTTTCTTCATTTGAGTGGATGCTCATTGATGTGAATGTAAGAAGACACAAAAATGTTTGCATTTGTATACAACTCTTTCTGTGTTTACATCTCTCTAATCCCATTTTATAGGTTAATGCGGTCATACTAGACAAACTATTGGAAGACTCACCACTGTAAATCCTACTGTTTTCTCTGTCTGTCTGTAAGGGTCTGAGAACATAGCCCAGACATGAATTTATGGGACCTCATCCACTCACAAAGATTGGTTTTAAAATGGACATCATGTGCTGAGACTGAGATAATATTCTAGTAGAGGTACCAGGGCCTGCCACAATGGTGCGGTACCTAAAAGTGATGCAGGTAGGTCATAAGTTTGAAGTACCTCAGCCGTGATACCATTAATAACATCTGAAAATGAATAACTGGATACCAAGAAGGAGTTGAGATAGTTATCTGAGTGTTGCATTTCTAGAGACTATGTTTTTAACCTCACTTATGCTCTGTGGAAAGGAGATATAATCAGGAGGAAAAATGACCATATGGTAATCTTTTAAAAGATGTACAGGTGTTTTTGTTCTAGGATTAAATCATAATTAAAATAAACATCAAAGTATCTTCAGGTCTGTGACAGAGTTGATTGGAAATATTAAGAAATTCCCATTAATTAATTCAGTCTGAAAGACTGATAGCAATAACTGAAAACATGTCCGCCCGGATTCTCAAAAGCTTGCATGGCGTGCATGATTAGTGTAAGAGGTAATGCTGGCAATATGGTGGCCGAGTAATCCACGTATGTGCTCCTTTGACGTGCGCGAGCGCTCTTGCACTGGTGCTGCATGTTCCCAGCCCCATATGCAAATTACCCTATTTGCAGGTGAAAACCATGCAAATGAGGTAAATCTGCTATTCAGGAAGCTGGAATCAGGGCATGCAGGACTAGCGTAATATGCAGAAATGTACTTGGTTAGTAACCGAGTACGTTTATGCAAAATACAAAACGGGGACATGACAGCTCCAAATAAAGGCTGTATATCATTGAGGAAGCATGCCAATGGCCAGTTATAAGGCCACTGGCATTGCAAATAATGCAAAATGTACAAAATAATACTTTTATTTTATTACCACAGATCACGGCTGTTTAAGCTTAGGGCAGCGGCGCGAAATGGGGAAATAAGAAAATAAACCTAAAAAAAAGCAGTCTAACTAAAATCAGTATTCTGCCATGTAAGTTAATGGCAGGCAAACGACAACCTGGCCAGTGAATAGTGGTTGCTACGGGGGAAGGCACGGTGTGACACATGTAACTATGCATTATTAGACAGTCCTATGCAAATGAGGGGAAGGATAGTGAATCCCAGTTTTCCCCAGCATGTGAGGCAGGTCCCAACAGTGTAAGAGTATGCATAGCTGAATGCAAGACTAGCAGGTAGGTGACATCATGGGTGTCAGGCATACTCTAAGCGGATTGCAGCCCTGTGACTTGGGTATGCTCCTAGCTTAGCATAGCTAAGCTAGGGGATGTGACTAAACCTGCCTAGCACTCTTTACAAAGTGTAAGTGGGTGTGCGCACCGAGCATCAGGATTTACAGGAAGAAAAAAAAAGTTAAACCAGGAAACAGTAGCAGTGTGCACATCCAAGTACTCTATTTGCGTGGTGTGGCCCCGGGCCCAAACAGAAGGGAGGCAGGAAGGGAAATCAGCAGTAGGAAGGTAATCAAAGAGAACTAGCATATCTGGCAGTTGAAATGTAACAGAAGCAGCCAATTACACAGGCAGCAGCCCAGCCCCTCCCAGAACACTACTATAAACTAAGCAAACACCTTCCCCACTGGTTTTTCCCACACTCTACACCACTGGTGTATATAAGTGGGGAAATTTTAACAAACAAACATACAAAATGAGAAGGGCTGCAGCAGGCAACATAGAACAACATGTGCAAGAGGCTGAGGGTGGTGAGGATGTGCATGCTGTCGAACAACCCACAGTGAGGAGACGGAGAAGAGTGTACAGACCCAGGGTAACCTACCAGGGGCTACATGAGCTGGAGATAGTGGAGTGCTACAGGGCGGACAGAGACATCCTACAGCAAGTAGTTGAGCTGTGCCGGCCACACCTGACACACCAAACTGACCGAGGGGAACCCATCTCAGTGGATACCAAGGCATGTGTAGGCCAAAGTATATTAGACACAGGTACCTCCCAAACCACAACTGGGGATAACATGGGGATCTCACAGGCATCAGCATTCTGAGTATTCCACCAGTTCCTGGATGCCATGTCAGCACATGCCAGTGACCATGTATATTTCCTCAACACCCGTGAGGTGTTGACCAGCAATATGTATCTCTTCCACCAAATTGCAGAATACCCTGGGGTAGTGGGTGCTATAGACTGCACACACACTTGCATCAAAGAACCACCCATTGAGCAGGGTAGGGCCTACATCAACCACAGTGGCATCCCCTCCATCAATTGCTAAGTCATATGTGATGCCCAGGGCATTATAATGAATGTTTGTGCTGGCTGCCCTGGAATCTATGGCGATTCCCACATATGGCATCTGACGCAGCTGTACAAGAGATTTGCCAATGTGGACATCCCCTACGGTCACCTAGTGGGGGATGCTGGGTACACACTGGAGCCTTGGCTAATGACACCCATCAGAAATGCACACACACCTGAACAACAATGCCATAATGAGGCACACGCACAGGCCAGACATATAATAGAGAGTCTGTTTGGGATGCTCAGGTCACAGTTCCAGTGTCTGGACACATCCAGTGGAGCCTTGCAGTATTCACCAGCTACATGTACCCAAATTATTATGGTATGTGCGATGCTACACAATATGATCCTGTGGAAACAGCTGCAGCAGGAACAGCATGGGGCAGGGCCACACAGCCCCCCACCAATGCCAAGGCCTGCACAGGCACAGAGTGATCCAGAGGAGGAAGTACCTGAGCCTGCCCCAGTAGGCAGAAGGAGGTGTGCCCAGTATGCCCTGGCCTTGGCAAAGAGGCAATGCATAGCACATGCACTGACACAGTAGGGTCTCAGGGAATGACACCTCTCTCCGACTCATGCATACAGTAAAAGGGATGCCAAAAATGACACCACCTGTGCTCAACCATGTATAGGGAGTGTACTATGTGCATCTGACATAGGCAGCCCTCCAGCACCATCTGCAAGTCTGGCACACCCACAAGGTAAGTCAATCAACCTACCAATTGCCAAATGGAGCAAAATGTGTTATCACCTGTAGCTATGGTATGGATGTGAGCATGCAAGGGAATTGGGTGGCTGAATGTTATGGCAGCAGACAGTAGACACCCATAGTGGCAGCCTGACATGTGTAACACATACTGGAGTCACCACAGTAGCCAGTACTACACAGGGTGACAAAAACCACTGCAGGAAATGTGCTGAGCGAAATGTGTGTCCATATGACCCACACATGCCAGACAGGATGGTTCACATACCCAACAACAGTTGCAGCCAGCAGGACAGGTGGACACAAACCCAAACAGGGCCTGTGCCATGGCCCCAGAATGATGGCTAGGGTTAACCTACCCCCAGGCCTACACAGACAGACCACAGCAGAGCAGGCAGTGGGATGCCAGTTCTGAAGGGTAAGATGTCAGACAATAATATGTAGGGCAACCAAAGCCACAATCTGTAGTACACTGGTGTACCTCTGGACAGCATAATAGTTAGCAATACAGAATGAAATGGAGTACATAACATACCAGTACAGGCATAGCAAATATGTACAAGTGTCACGTGTGCCCCCACATCCTACATAGCAATGTAATGACAGTCAGGTGTGCCCCCCCATTCCCATGTAGACATGTAGAAACAGTCAGGTGTGCCCCTACTCCAATCCAGTGTAGAAATGTAGTAACAGTCAGGTTTGCCCCCCCAATCCTGTGTAGAAATGTAGTAACATGCATGAGTAGGTATAATACTAGTGGAGCAGAGATGCCCAGAGGTGGCCAAGGTGGCAGGATAGGTTGTAGCATTTGCACAATATGCAGGTCTGTGTGTATTAGGATGGTGTGTGTTTCATATTGTGTGAGAGTGGTCAGTATGTATGCATGTTGAGGTAAGACCTGGTGGCCATAGCCCAGTACTGCTGATGACAGGGATAAGCCTCCACAACTGCAGTGCCAAGGACAATCCCCACCAGTATAACACTTGCTAGCAGTAAGCCAGTGTAAATGTATGGTGGTAATATGTGTCAACATCTGAAAGACTGACATGGCATGACTGTTGGGCTAGATATACAAGCATTACACAGGAGAAAGTACCCCAGACATACATTATATATTGTATCACTGTGAAATGGAGACACCCTTGGAATTGCACATACAGGTATGGATCACAGCAACCGGTCCTGTGCTAGGGGATACCGGTGATGTCTGCCCAAACACCTGTATATCACAAAGGAGGTAGGACTGATGTATTGGGAAACAGCTGATTTACCTGCACATGCCAGCATACCTGGAATGCCCCATGCATATCTGTGTGTCAGATGCAAGTAGTGTCCATAGCGCACATGCACCCAGTTCACACAAACACCACCCACAGGTACCTCTCTGGCCATATCCCTGAGGTGGGAAATGGGTACAGTATGACCCCTCCTGTATATGGCAATAGTGGAAGAATGCAGCATGCAGTGCAGGTGTCCATTACAGGTGTGTCCCTAGCTGTACATAGCACCCTGCCAGAATCCACACCACCTGATCAAGACTGATAGAAGGAATTTGCATGAACATATCACACCTTCCCTGTCACCCCAGGGGAATATACTGTATGGTGGTCTGTGACTGTAGGCCTGACAGAATACAATGGCCTGCCACATGTGGCCCGCAGCAACACCTAATGCCCCACAAGTCTCTACCAAAGGCCTGTGTCTCACACATGCTGCCAATGCATGTTAAGTCATAGACACCCAAATAAAAACATAATACACTCCACATAAGCCATATTCAAGGCCATGTTGACAAACCACAGTAACATGTCCACCATGGCCCACTGCATGAACTGTGGACCAACACTAACGCACACCTGTGATGGGATGATACTCTTAGGGTAAGTATCAGAGAATGTATACATAATGCATGGAAGATGATAGAATAACAGAGGGGGGTGTGGGAGCATGGGTAGCATGGAATGTGCAGGGTTTGAAACCAAGCTGTGTGCCCACACTATCCCTGGCTGTAAACACATAAATGGGTGGCTACACACCTGTCTGTACACCACAATAGGGTTAATGTCCTGACCCATGACCCCTGCCTCTGGGCAACCTCTGCAAATCTGTACAGCTGTGAGGCATTTCCACAGTAAGATAATGCCATACTGTCATGTCAATGGGTGTACAAGTATGGGATCACTGCCAGCACTCTACCAAGGTGCTGAACTGGATACACAGACCCAGCAACAAGTGTCTGCAGTTACCCCTCCAGAGTGGCATAACTTACCATGAATACGTAGATATCTGCCCACAATACCGGACACAGCTGCAGTCACTCTTGTCTCCCAAGACAGCACTGTGAGCAAGAATGTCCACCTGCCAGTACATGAAGACAGAAAGCATCACTGTGTATTACAGTACACATTTGAATATCTCTGCTAACAGTGATACCATGCAGCTGAAGCAGCACAGACACAATCACCTACAGTACACAGTATCCCCTGCACAGTCTGTCCCCATATTGCCAAATGATCGACGGATACCCAGCAGAAACACTTTTCTACCTGTAGGTGTACAACACAAAGGTCTGCACTGGAGTACAAACTACCTGAAATTGATCCACACATTCTATACAGAAGGGCATATTGGGCATGATCACACACACAGAAAAATGAAGGCAATGTCAGTCAACAACATACTGAAAGGTCATACTGGGCATGCTCAGAAACGTAATCAAATGAAGCCCATGTCTGCAAACAACAGTAGACCAGACTTATCTAGCAGTCGCGGATGTTAGTGCAGTCACTCCTCATTATACGCCACTCATGCTTTACACACACGGTGGCTAGGAATACATGCATATATCCAAGGACAATACACCATAATAAGCCAAACGTACACGTACATAGATGTGTGGAAGAGAGTGACTGTGACAAGGAGCTAACTATTATGAGGCTTGTCCCACCCAGAACACAGCCAAATGACTACAACCACATGATGCTCAGATGTCACTCACTGTAGACATTAGCCACCGGTATCTGTCAGCATTACGGACTATGTGGTGCAAGTGCTAGCTGTGCAGCAAGACTGTACAAGGAAGTAGTCATCTAGCAGCTGTATACATGTACCTGTGGAATATAACCCTGTGTGGACCCACATGAGGTGTGTCAACCTCTAGATGAATGGGTTATGGCCCATGCACACACACTGTCCTCCCCATAGCCCTACTATAATGAAGCCGCTGAGGTCATCCACTTTGAAATACACCCTTGTGAAAAGTGTAGCCTAGCAATCTCCGTAGTGCATCCCATAACTGTGTACTACTGTAGTGTGATAAAGTAGCTAGGTAGGTGTTTTAACCCCAAATGTGGCAACTGTGTGGGTGTGTGTGTTAGTGTGCATGTCTGTCAGCATAGAGAGCAATGTTTTTTATGGTAGCCACACTCCTTACAATTCCCATACTCGACTTGGGCAAGGTTGCTGATGTCACCCACCTAGAAATACACCTCTGGGAAGGCTGCAGCCCAGTAATCTCCGTAGTACGTCCTGTAACTGCATACTGCTGTAGAGTGATAATATAGCTAGATAGGTGTTCTAACTCCAGATGTAGCAACTGTGTGTGTGTGTGTGTGTGTGTGTGTGTGTGTGTGTGTGTGTGTGTGTGTGTGTGTGTGTGTGTGTGTGTGGTAGTGCACATGTTTGTGTAGAGAGCAATGCTTTTTATGGTAGCCACACTCCTTACAATTCCCATACTCGATTTTGGCAAGGCTGCTGATGTCACCCACCTAGAAATACACCTCTGGGAAGGTTGTAGCCCAGTAATCACTGTAACGTGTCCTGTAACTGCATACTGCTGTAGACTGATAAAGTATCTAGGTAGGTGTTCTAACCGCAGATGTGGCAACTGTGTGTGTGTGTGTGTGTGTGTGTGTGTGTGTGTGTGTGTGTGGGTGTTTGTGTCTGTCTCTCTCTGACTATGTAGAGAGCAATGCTTTTTAGGATAGCCACACTCCTTACAATTCCTAAACTCAACTTTGGTAAGGCTGTTGATGTGACCCACCTAGGAATACACCTCTGGGAAAGTAGTAACCCAATAATCTCTGTAGTGCATCCACTAACTGCATACTGCTGGATTGTGATGTAGAACTGTGGCAGGGTTCTATCCCCACCCATGGCAGTTCTGGTTGTTTTGTCTGTGTCCATGTCTGTATATGGAGCAATGCATTATAGGCTAGTCACACGCATTACATTTCACATGACCCACTTTGGCAATACAGCTGATGTCATTCTTTGCGAAATATAACTTTGGGCAACAAGTTCCCTAGTAATCCCCGTGGTGCGTCCTATAACAGCTCCATGCTGTAGTGTGGTATAGACCTCTGTCAGGAGTTCTATACCCACACATGTCAGTTGTGGATGTTTTGTGTGTATCTCACTGTCTGTGTAGGGAGCAATGCATTTTAGGGTAGTCACCAGCAGTTCATTTCAAATGGCCTACTTTGGCAATCCTACTGATGTCATTCATTGTGAAATACACCCTTGGGACAAACATACTTCAGTAATGTGCATGGTGTATACTATAACTGCATAGTTCTGAGGTGTAATAAACTAGTTAGGTAGAGGTTCTACTCCCTGACATGACAGGTGTATGTGTGTGCGTGTTCGTATCTCACATTCTGTGTAGAGGTCGGTGTGAGTGTGTGACACCTTTTGCCAGTGTGGAGCGGGTTTTGCATATGTCTTATATGGTGGCCCTACTATATAGCACAATGTCCACTATACAGGAATAACAGATGTGAAATAGCTGAGTGGCTGGGGTGCAAAGCCATATCCATACATGTGACATCAAGGCCAGGCAATCACATTTAGCAACCCCAGTATTACCCAGTGCACACTCTCAACCCATGTCTCATATATACACACACACATATGCCTAGGCAACAGCCAATATGTGGGTTGTATACTGCATATTGGCCACTGATAGTAACTATGGACTGAAAGCAGTAGGCTACAGAGGGCATGTCTCCTGTCCATCTGTCCAATATGCACATACATGCTTACAGTGCACGTTCTCCAATGGACACCTGCACCACCTGTGGTGCCATCACATGCTCACCACAATGGACATATCATGCCTGACAATATGCCCTGTATGGACAGTTGTCACTGACACCAGGGAATGCTGTCAGCATGCTATCAATGTAGGTGCAGGTAAACCTAGTACCCATTACCAGTCCCCGCCACAGGGGGCAAGACTGGCACATATGATGTTAATCTGTGTTCAAACCATGGGCCAGACACCCCAGGTACAGTTCCACATGTCACTGTACATGCACGTGGGAGGTGTGCACATCCCAGACACTGTCCATGTCATGGGGTAAGAAAAAAATACATGGCAAGCAATGCAAAGCATTGGCCACACACAATAGCCACCCAGGTGACTGGATGGGGGATACAATAACCACCTCTGTGGGTAAGAGCAGAAACTACATCCCTGAGTTACAATGCAGATCATTGTCATGTGGCTTGATGCCAAAGTATACCCATTGCCTACCATTGTATAGTCTGCTGCCACAGTCGACCACCACACACCCGTGCAGACATGCACCCATGCATGTCAGTACTGTCACCCTGTGTGTTTGTCTGTGTGTTGTATGGTGTGTATATTCACAGCCATACTCACTACATCCTCCATGTATATACAGAAGCATGTTGTCAGATGTCAGACACTTCCTCATACCCTTTGCCCATACAACCTCTGTATGACCCATGTGGTGCATGTGGTACCTACACAGTGATGCGTTGTGGCAATCTCACTACTGATGAGTTGTACCCCTGGCCCTGCCAAGTGTGTCAGTGTATGTGTGTCCCTGTGAGAGTGTGGCTGTGTTAACAGTGGCACCTGCTCATGCTGACAGGCACATGTACGTCACTTATGGTATAGCTACCGTATCCCTGTTGCAGATGTCATGAACCATCACAGATATGTTTTGAGGGCTCCACAGCAGGTAATCTGTGTGGCACATCCAATAACTGCATTGAACTGTGAAGGCAGTACATAGTTGTCAAGGGTTTGATACCCTGTGCTGGTAGGTGTGTGACACAAACAAGCTGCAGTTTTATGCCCCCCTCCCTGACATGTCTTTGCCTCTGTCTACCTCTCCCACTCCCTCTATAGGTGGATGTGGAGACCTACACCAGCTTTGCTTAGGCAATAGCATATGTATTTTAAGTGATGCTCATGATCAACTGATGGCCTCTGCACAAATCACAGCCCTCCCCTAGCTGATTGCATGTGGAACAGCTATGGTAACATTCCCATAGCCAATTGTATGGAAACACACTCTGATATCTAGGAACATCATGTTGGAATTGGCCCTTGTCATTCACTGTGAGTAGGAACTAAATCTGTTGGTTGACAACCAGCATCTGCGATGGATTGGGAATTTACCTCTAACAACATACACTGTGGAAACAGGGCAACACACAGGAGGGGGATGTGCCTGACCTGCCTACAGACTGTAAGTGCTACTATACTGCATGTGGCATACTGCTGGTTTAACAGTGTGTGTGTGTGTGTGTGTGTGTGTGTGTGTGTGTGTGTGTGTGTGTGTGTGTGTGGATATGTCTTTCCTACATGTCTCCATACCTGCCATGTCAGTTACATGTTTATGTGGAATCCCCATCTGCAGGGTCACTTGCAGACAGGGCAGTGTGTTGTGCCTTTGTTTTCATGTGTTACCAACGGAGCATCTATCTGTGGACTGCAGATGGTAGTGTGAGGATTGCAGTCTGTAGATGGTGAAAGCCGTGACAGTTACTGGCGTTGTATCCCTCATAAGGCATATGTTGTCATAAACCCTGTTACAACAGTAAATGTATGAGGTTATCACAGCAACATGTCATTACTGGCCCTGTGTATGTGCTGCCAGCCACAACCCTGCCAACCTGTGTACATATGTCATGCATGATGTGGTGCATATGTGCTGTACACCATAATTAGTGTCATCATATCCGCTAACAAGCCAGTGAGATATCAGACCGCCCCACATACTATGTACAGTAGGGGTTATATTTGATGATATAACCTGGACATTCTGTGGATGTTTGTACAGTCCTATGTGTGTGTGGGCATGAGTGTTACAGACAGCAGGTAGAAATACCTTCTACATGAAAACAGGCACACTCAGGACAGCAACATATGTGTAGGAGATTCAGGAACTACTGACAGAGTGTGAGTAGAGCCGTGTTATGCTTTGTATAGTACTGGTGTTACAGGGTGTGTGTGTACATACTACTTTACCTTGGAATGCAGTCTGTCTGCATAGCCCTCAACTGTGAGTCTATCCTCTTGGTGACCAGAGGTGTGCTTAACATGTGTTGTCTGTCTACTACACAGGTCCTCTGTTTGATATCCCACTGGCAGTGTGTGTGTGGAGTGCTATCAGTACATAACCTACATATCAAGCTTTGCACATATGACATGCTGTGGAGGGTGTTCCATAGTGGGCTGTGAGTATATCACACTGCCATTGCTGCCATCAGTCCATGTTTGTTGTATCCCCCACACATATGGTAGGGCTGGGGCCATATATGTGCAGGCATCACCTACACAATACATGTGTGATCTTATGCACTCCAGAGGCCAGTGTATGTAACAGTGATATATAGCCCTGTATTATTGAGTCTGGGGGGGGAGCACCATAAATGACCTAGGCTGTTAAATATGTGGAGGTATCAGGCAGGAGCTGCCATAAGGTATCTGGATGTAAAGTGCGGTATACTTCACCTATATGTACATCATGTACATATATTTGGTTACTGCAAGCCTACTGCCACCTGTTAGATGGACTGTTCTGTTTGTCAGTGTACATGTGATGGTGTCAGTTATGCCTTGTTATGTCACAGTTACAACCCATGTGGTGACATGATGTCTTTACCACCCACTGCTGCTGTACAGAGTGTAGATAGCGGTTGCTGAACTATACACCTACATTACACACTGTTGTCCATTTGGTATCCTGTGGCCCAGTCAGTACTCACTACTGTACAAATCTAAGGACTTGGCCTGGAAAGTGACAGTTGTGAACATTTCCAGAGTACTGCATTAGTATAATTATTTCACAGTTGCATTCTTCTGTTCATATGGATGTCACTGTCTGAACAGCTAAATGACATGGCATGTAGAACTGCAATACTACATAAAGAAAAGTATTCCATTTCTGCAAACCTGTGTGTGGAGTTTTCCCAATGACCACTCTGTGGGTATATGTTGTAGGCAATGGTCGTCGTTTGTATAGGTGGCCCATTCAGTGTCCAGTTGTTCAGGGGTTAGCTATAGGCATAGCGGCTGTTCCATATTGTGTGCACCGAATATATATGTATCATACTGTACATATATCTGTGTGTGTATGTGTAGTCACATGTATATCCATATATATATGTAGATATATATATATATATATATATATATATATATATATATATATATATATATATATATATATATATGTGTACATATGTATATATGTATCTGCATATCTGTGTTTGTGTATCTGTATCCTGGGGATGTTGCGGGCTTCCACAGTTTACATTACCTATGGGAGGCAGACTGTACTGCATGATATGTTAACAATACAAGCCTGACATCATACAAGTGGGATGTTGTACTCTTAACTTCTTGTGCCCATGTCGTGTCAGGTCCTGGTTATGTGATCTGCAACACTTGGTAGTGTATTGTGGGTCGGATGTGTTTAGCCGTAAGGGGGGTGTCTAGTTGTACAAGATGAATAGTGTGTGGCCGCTCAACCCCAGTAACGGTGCATGTGAACTTATGTGTGTTTGTTAATCTGCCATTGCTCTCTACAGATGTATGGCCATATGTACCGATATAGATACAGATATATATATATATATATATATATATATATATATATATATATATATATATATATATATATATATATATATATATATATATATATATCTGCTGACATATATGTAACTATTTCCGTATATACCTACATAGCTGTATATCTGCATAATCATATGTAACGTGCTGTGTATATGTAGACATATAGGTGTAGACACATATATGTGTCAATGTAGCCATTAGCATGTATATATGTCCATATATAGTAATATATATGTATATAGTGTTAGAAAGCTATACACATATATATATATATATATATATATATATATATATATATATATATATATATATATATATATATATATAGGTTCATAGGTTCATAGGTAGGTACTAGGCTATCATCCCAAGGACCTTCGTAAGCTTAGCCAGCAAGGTACCATAGCTTACGCCACCCAAAAAAGTTATTTTCCTGTGCCACTGTCCAGCAGAGACACAGATATGTTGTAGCAGTGTAGATATTAATATATTTACACACAGATACATCTAGATGATGGTATACATTCTCTGTACAGTTGCATGACTGGACAGGATGATATGTTTCAGATATTGCCCTGACTTTATACAGTTGTAGTGGTCACTGTTAGACCATTGTAGCTGTGTTGCGGAGGGTTCTGGGGATAAGAACTGCATGTGCTGGATATTGCATTGCACAGCATATCTGTTACTGCTGTGGTGGGGGGGATCATAGCAGTCATCACCAGGTTCCCCTCATTTGAGCCCGCACTCCCATCAACTGTGCATAAGGACAGTTATTTTGCTCTCTCTATATATATATATATATATATATATATATATGCATATATGTATGTACATGTATATACATATGTATATATATTTATATCTAAATATATGTGGACATATTTATCCACGGACAAATACAAAGAAAGTCCACCAGGTCACCAAACCAAAAACTAAAACCAAATCCAAGGTGGAATCGAAGCAATAAAGCTCTTGGACAGTGCTCTCGATAACACACGGAGTTTAACAAATGAAAATAAAGTAAAAATACAGCATAAATGTAAACATTACGTTTTTGTTTCAAAACGGCTTCAGATGTGGGCTGATAAAATCAAAATCCATATATATATATATATATATATATATATATATATATATATATATATATATATATATATATATATACATATATATATATATATATATATATATATATATATATATATATATATACCTCTATTCCGTAGTAATTAACCTATCATAGTCATCACATGTAAAACCGATTAATTCCTAGTTTACTTTAAAAAAAACAGATAGTAAGATCACACTGAACCTGATAACAAAATGTATGCAACATTTCTATATGCTGAAATTGTATTCACTACATAAATGTGAGTTAAAAATACCATCACATAAATAAATGTTAAAAAAATTATTGAAAAAAGTGTATATAAAAGCATCTTTAATACAAAATAAAACAACAAGACTTTTAATGCTTTTACAGCACTGCTATCCTCTAGCTTCATCTTGTGGCTCTAAAACAGAAGTGTTGATCAAAAGACATGGTTAAAACAAACTAAACAACCTCTAACTACCCTTCCATCAGTCCCTGAAATTGTTATAAACACTATCAGAATTCAATAAAATACATAAATAATGTCCAGATTTAATACTCTAGGAAAACAATAAATATGTGTTAAAAAAATTGTCGTAGTTGAATATTTAGTTAAAAAACTTGTTATAATTCATGTTTGTATGAAGGCCTCCCAATTGATTGTGTGAACAGGTTTAAAGTTTTGCTGACCTTAGTTTCAGGAGAGGAGCTATAGAGATAGTTTTTTAACATTATAATATATATTATATTAATTAATATTAAACACTGGTCTATACGGAATGGAGTCCTAACCCTTATCAAGATCCAGATAGATACTGCAAACAAGAATTCTGTTACCAAGTACATTTATGACATTTCTTTAAAAATTCAAATGATTGATGGGATACCAACTTCCAAGGCAAACGCATATTAATTAACATCCAAGTGGGCAACAACAACAAACGCCTTTGTGTTATCAGTGGAAATTACTGAGGCTAGATCTTTGCCAGAATTTACTGTAGATTTAGTAGTTAAATCATTAGTTAGAATAAGAAATTATTGTAGCCCAGTTCCAGACAGTATCCTTGATGTTTTGTGGCTGAGATGTAAAATAAAATAGCTATTAGTATCATGTATTTGTTTAACTTGTTGCTGTCCTCCACTGTGGTTTCCAACAACTAGAAACTGGTCAATATTATGCCTATACACAAATGGGGTGCTTCAGCAAGATTAGCAACTGCAATCCCATTAGTTTAGCATCTTTAATTGGAAAATAATATGAGGAATTATTTTTCTTATATTACTATGGAAAATAACACAGCAGGGGCATATTATAAGATATTTTCCAACATAGATTTACTAAGAATAGGTCTACTTTTGCAGACCTGTTGGATTTCTAAAATCCTGTTGGTAGGCCATAGATTTTGGTATTGGGATTGACGTTATATATCTATACTTGTCAAAGACTTTTGATAATATTCCTCACCTTGTTATCATTACTTCCTTACAACAACTACCAATTAACCCTTATGTGATAAAATAGATAGAAAACTGGCTGAAGGACAGTTATCAGAAAATTAAGATCAATAACTGTTACTCAGAATGAATGGTAGTTCAAAATGGAATCCAACAGGGGATAATTTTTGGACCATTTCTGTTTAACTTATAATTTTCATTCTTTCCAATATCTGATCCTTACTGGCTTGCTGAATATGAGGACAGTATCTAAATAGGGGCCTTTATTACCAGTTCTGATGATACAGATAAATTATATGCATGGCAGCCTCATCTTTCTTCCTTGTTGAAGGCCATATAATACCTTATGAAAACATCTAAGTACTTTTCTGCTTTGATCTATACAATCGTAATGTCTTTCACCATTTATTACAACAAAAGTGTCTAATTGCTTCAGTCCTGTGGGTCTCCCCAAGCCTAGGCTTGCTGTAATAACAACAGTACAAGCCTGGAAAGCTCTTCACTGCTAGTGGATTACTTTTGTCTAGGAAGTCACATGAGTGGAAGTGCACATGCACCGCCCAAAGGCAGCCATTGTGGAGTTCACAAGGCTTCTGCAGGGTATTAGGGGTTAGAGCCCACTCCTAGCAGAAGTATGACTCTGCACCAGCATACCTGAACTTCTCACCTGCACCAGACATCAGTTGGATCGAGCCCAAAGAAGGCTATGGATGATCCACTAAAAACAGATAATCAGGAGAAGAGAGGATCTAATGGAAGCTGATGGCCAGCTTTGGGGGGGTTGGAGTGGCTAGCAAATCTGTTTAGTTGCAGCTCATATGGAACTTCTCTGTCTGCTTATCTGTGGGTGCCAATTTTTAAAAATATATTACCCCTGTGCTTCAAGGTTGCAAAGGTCCCAATTTTATTTCTTAATATTTTTAAAATGTCAGTTTTGTTTTTATTAGCCAAGAACAATAAGGATCCCTCTGATCTGAAAGAGTTAATTGTCCCATATTACCTACTTTGTATGGTCAAACACCATGGGGGTGATAGTGATTCTGCAGCAAGTTTGTGAAATAACCAGCATTCAGACCTTTTTCTGTCAATGCATTGAAGGTCTGTGAATGCATTGAAGGTCTGTGTAGTACATACATTTATTGGTACTCTATCCCTTTCAAAATGCCACAGTTTCAAAAAGTGTACTTTTTTTTAATTTATTGCTTTTGTTGACTGGGGTAGTCTGACTGGGCTGTGGTAGCCCTTTTCAGTGAAGGTCCCTAGAGAAAAGCTCCAGTTACAAAATAGGCAGTTTTATACAACAAAGAAAAGGTAAAGCTTAACATTAGAATATAAGCAGGCATGCATGAGGACATACAATAACAGAATGGTAGCTATGCAAGAGAAAGAATCAGTAAATTATATGGTGATCACAATTAGTATGGGACAAATTAGGATACATAGTGAGATATAAAATATAAAATCAATGCTATATTCATGGGTAGGAGAAATATTAGTTTGGAGGTGTGGGAGATGAGTAGAAAGCAGAAAGGAGGTGAGGAATCCGTGAGTAGAATGTATATTTTTAGCTGATACACAGAAAATGGAAGTTGCAGTGAAGTGACAGATGTAGATGCTAGTGAGCATGAGCTGGACTTTTATTGGAGGAGAAAACAGTCACAGGGTGAGCAGAGGCAGTCGCAGTGCCAGTAAGGGCAAAAGGGTAGAAGACAGTAAGAGATTTATATTGATAATTTGATTTGTTGTGTATATAGGGGTAGGTACGTAAGAGCTGAGTAGTCTAATCTGAGGAGGTACAATAGCAAAGCTAAGTGTTTTTAAAGTTTTTGAATATGGATATCTTGATTTGTTGTCTGATTGTAGGGTGAACATTCCAGATTTTGGAGACATAATTTGAGTGTATGGACAGACTAGCAGAATTATGGGTTTTACTCATGATTAACAGGGACTTGTCTGTGAATTACTGTGATTGTGTGGGGGTGTAAGATTGCACTAAGGCTTACAGTACAGGACAGTTTTGTGTTTTGTAGATTACATTATGAACAGTTCCTAGCTGAATGACAAAGATAAAGTGTGTGAGTTTTAGTCAGACATATCTTTAAGGCAAGCAGTGGCTGGATTTAGTAGACTGGTTAGTGATAAAGTTAGCTATCTTGTGATAACATTGTTCAGATTTTACAAGTAGAGATTCCTGAACATTGGTATAGATGGGGCAGGCACTTGCATCTATGAATGCAAACATGAGTTACTCTCAGTCTAGTGTTCTCCTATATTTTATTTACCGGGGTAGTAGTACATCACAGTACAATAGACCATTTGCAGGCAGGTCTTGTTTCAGTTATTGTTCATATACAGTTTGTGTCTTTGCCTCCCCAAATTGCATTTTGTTATTTGCATCACTGAATATTATCATAACTCTTCAATTTCTTTTCAAGAATCAAGAGAAAAGACAGACATAATGAGAGTCAAAGCCTTCTGATCAGGAATGATTTAAATGCTGCTGTCATTCACATGCAATAGCTGACAGGATAACAGGCTATGCATTAACACATACTTTCTGAAGAAGTCCGGAACACAAATGAGTTCAGTGACTGTACTCTTCAACAGAAGCACAGCATTTTTATGAAGCCCAGAGCAATTATATGAGGCAAAAACTGGAGACAATTGAGCTATGACTTGGTATCTTCAGTTAAGAGTGATAACAGAGAACAGTGGACTGAGAAATAATGTCTTTGAGATCGTGATTCAGAAATGTTGCGACAGCAGCATACATGTGTACAGCTATTCTTCTGCCATAACATTTCAGCTAGCACAAAACGGTGATTTTCATTTTCATTATTGCTGTTATTGCTAGTTAAAATATATTTGCTATGACATAGGAGTTCAGTTTATCCATGCATTTTCTTGATAGCTTGTTGTATTTGAATATCAAACTTTAGATGGTTATCTGCGATGACACCAAGTAGCTTTGTGGGGGGGATACAATTTCGACAGGAGTTTTGTTTGATGAAGTAAGTGAGACTTTATTTTGTATATAGTAGACAGACTTTGGTGTGAAAAGCAATAAAATGTTTTTCTTAGCTTTCAGCAGCTGTGTCATTTCTGAATATACACCTGGTTTTGTAAATGTCACTGTATGAATAAGTTACCTCTCTTATTTATATGTTTTTTCTTTATTTCTTTTTCTTTATTATATATTAAAATAAACACAAAACATTAAAATGACAACAAATATGACATCACCAACATTTCTGATTATTCCTGGCAGATGGGAGTCTGAAGGTAATCTGCAGAAAACTGCAAGTGTTGTTTTCAGCGATTAGGAATTGTTGGTATTGTTTTTGAGTTATTTAAGAAAAAATAAGTGTGCACGTGTATTATTTTTTTACACGTAGCATGAGAGGAAGTTATTAAAGTGTGTAATAAATGTGGTATGTCAGATCAAAAAAATTTACATATCTGTAGTAAAATAGAAGTTTGAAGAGAGAGAAATGAATAAAAAATCTTCTCTATGTAAAATATTTGTGTTTTTTTTTACAAGAAATTGGTGACTGTATAAAACTATTGATGCTTACATGACTGAACCTGGTCATACAACTAAGTGTAATAAGTTTTGAAAAAACTGCATGATTCGCTAATAAAAGATAGAACTATTTGTATCTGAAATACTGATGTTGGAAGTAAGTTGCTGTTGGAAATGGACTTGACAATCAAAAAGCAACAGACAGAGCATTAAATAATATCCAGATGAAAGAGTAGACGGGAGAGACTGTACGGTGTAGTTAAAGTCATAAACTGGCATCAAAATGAGTTTGGAAAATAGCATGTATGTAAAAATGCTAAGCAGGCTTAACTTGACAATAAAGTGGTGACTGCAGCAGCCAAGCATGTTGTTATAGCACAAATGAACCTAATAGGGTAAGATGACAACTATAGTACAACTTGTGTGAATGGTGTGTAGGTAAAGATGAGATTCAAAGAGGGGTAGTGCAAAATTTAGTACAAAATATTGCAGGAAGCAGCCATGCAGCAAGTATTGGTGATTCAGGCATGAATGGTACAAATGCACAATAATCAATAATCCACAACATGCAGTTTATACAAATAAGCAAATACTAACATATAATTGAGAAAGCCCATGCAAATGACTGGCATGGACTATAGAAATGCAGAAGAGAAGATGGTGGACTTATTCAGAAATGAGTGAAATAGTATTGCACACCTACTACTCATCCAGTTGTGTATGTTGATAGCCACTGCCAGTGTCACTTCTGGAAATGTCCATGTCAAGGCTACTTGTACCAACAAAGGCAATACAGGTAATGATTAACGGAAGTGTAGCTAGGATGGGGTGAAGGAAGCACCAGACTGAGGAGTTGCACTGGGCACTATAGTAGCTTCAGAGCATCAATATTTGACATATTAGTTGATAACTAATTACATCTGAGTGGAGAAGTATACACTGCAGGACCTTGTATAGCTAGGACATCCTCATGTGGACTCAAGGTATGTGCAGCATTAACTTCCCTAGCCATAGAGACATTCTAGTGACCTATACAATACACATTAAATATATCACAGGCTTTTTCTTAACAAATACTTAACTAATTCCCTGACATAATGTTACAATATATGAAGGCCATATCTGGTTCCCATGGTCACTAGAAGGCAGAATCAATAAAAAGTTTGCATGCAATTAGAGTGTATGCTGCCCTGAGGTCCTGACTGACATAGATTACACCCATGCTACTACAAAGGCCCCATATGGTCCAGACACATAGATACTGAAAAGCCAGGTGGCCTATAATGCATAGGACATTGTATGTAATATATCAGTATGCTGTCCAGACAATTCAGATGATTCACATACTTAGGACATATCTGACCTTTGCTAATGGTTTCTACAAGTGGAAATTTCACAGGATTGCCTTGTTAGTAGGTATTCACACACTGTAAACAGAAGTCTACTGTAGCAAACCTATCTGAGTTGGGGGCTGCTGACTGAAAGCTTATTGTGTGTTTTCCTGACTGGTCTGTAGGCATTTCTGTTCTAAAACTTGTTTTTCTGATTCTGTAATAGCCCATTGTTTGTGCTAGTCTGCTCTGCAAACATCAGCAGTTAGCAGTACCCTGTATAGATGCAAAAACTTTCAAGTTAAAATTTCCCTTAGAGTAGCTATGTCTGGTACCTTTCCCACTCTGCTATGTTGCTCTAGGAACATCTGAGTTGCACACAGAGCAGCACTGCCTTGTTGGATAGCTGCAGTTCACACTGTGTATAGCACCCATTCTTCATCTGTGTGCTACCATCCCAGTCCAGTGAAATCTCCTCACTCTTCTCCCTGGTAAAACCCATAGTAAAAAAAAAATGAAACCATGGATAGGCACTTTCCTGCTGTATCTATAGACAGCCTGGTAGACATGGGCATCCTAAGACAGTGGAGCTGTTCTCATGTATACTGACAACCACTTAATCCTTAAACAAACACAGTATGAGAGAGATATAGTTACACTATGCAAATTGAGACATGACTCTCACATACTGACAAATCAAATGACAAACAAGTTGTCAGCACACTCGCACCATTTCCCTCACTAAATAGGTCTCAAAACATAAACCCCAAATTACTCCCAAGTAATTTACTAAAAGCTCAGAGGCCTCCTATACACTGCCCTCAGAAACTAAAGTCAACACCAACCACTACACATAAAAATACACATCATTGTTTCTCCATAAGCAAGTCCCTATGGTGAAACACCACACATTCAAACATCATAGTCATGGGAAACTCCATTATAAGACACATGGATGCCCCCCTCACCAGGTTGGATAAAGAGAGGGTTACAGTCAGTTGCCTGCCAGGAGTCAGGATTCATCAGATCATGCAGGCACTCAGGTCACTCAATCACAGTACCAGTATGACTCAGTCATAGTCCAAGTGGGTGTGAATAACCTGAGACATACCTCTCTGGACTATATGAAGAGAGACATGATGGACCTCTATGAATACATGTCATGGGCTGATATGAGCCTCTCTTTGACCAGCATTCTACCCTCACCAACAATGATACCACAATGTAAACAGAAAATGATTTCCTTCAATAATTGGCATAGCTACAGATGTCATTCCAAAGGGATCTAGTATTTGTGAGCATGGGATGACATGATCAACATACCACGCTGCTTTGCCAAAAATGGTCTGCACCTGTCACTGCTGGCCTTTCAAATATTGGCCAAGACATTATTCACCCTCATAGTACATTTTTTAGGCAGTGCCAAACCAAAAGACCACCAATGTAACAAATTCTACTAATGCCAGTCTGAAGGTACTAATGCTCAGTGCTAGGAGTCTTAACAAGAAACTGCATTCCCTGGAAGTTCTCATCTCCCTGGAGACTGTTGATGTCTGTGCAGTTACAGAGACATAATTCATTAAGCTGTGGAAAGCACCTCAGCAGTGCAAGGCTACAATGCCTGTCACACATTCACCATCTGAAAAGGAAAAAATGAAAGGCGGAGACATTTACATTTACATAAAAATCAATCACACCTCTAGATTGGTCAAGCAGGATGACTTTCTTAAGCTACTCCATGTCCAGCTGACAGCAGGCAAAATCCATCACCATATTATACCTAGCAACAGGTCTCCAACCATGAACCCTGAAAACCACTCCACGTAGCTGAAGTTACTAGAATTACTTACCATTTAGCCCAATACACTACTCATATGGGATTTTAACTAACTGTCCGTAAGCTGGAAAACATACATGACCACTAATATGCAGGCTCAGAGATTCCTGGAGTTTGTCTATGCAAATGCTCTGGAACAGCTTGTCTGCACTCCCACTAGGAGCACAAATATCCCAGTGTAATGGTAAAATCTCATCAAACCCTAAAATCCTAAATAATTTTTCCTAGGTAAATTGCATTCTTTTATTTGATAGCACAAATAATTTTAAAGGTCCCCTAACCCCAAAATGTCCTGTACAACCACTTAAATAACTGCATAGAATCTGCAGTACCTGACAGACCTAAACCTAGGTCTAGCCTGAAAAGCAAGTTACATTGGTAGACTCCCAGCATAAATAGACTATACAACAGAAGGAATAAATTCTTGTCTAGAAGCAAGTGGAAGGGTGCACAACAGAGAAAAAAAGTCCTTCATTAGTCTCAATAGGCAAGTCCTCAAAAGCTTAATGCGAGATAAAAGTAGCCTTCCAAGCAAAGGATAACCACAAAGCATTTTTAGTTATGTCCAAAACCTTAAGGGAAACACTCAAACATTTCCTAAGCTGGCTGTAGATGGCACCACCAATATTCATCCAGAAGAAATAGCAAACCTGTTGGATGATAAATTCAGCTCAGGTTTCATTCCCTCATCAACGCCGGTCACTCCCCATGAAATAACCCCTACCATTCCTTTGCCTGTTATCACAAAAGAACAAGTCATCACTGCAGTCTCTAAAGCTAGAAACACAGCATTAATGAACCCTGAAGGAATCCTAGGCTGCCTATTAAATAGCGTGAAACATGACCTAGCAGACCCACTCAGATCTCTCTTTAACCACAACCTCCAGAAAAGCTTTGACCCAGTAAAGTGGAGGACAGCAACAGTCACCCCTTTGCATGGGGGGTGGTCCATCAATGGACCAAGGAAACTATCAACCATAAGTCTGACTAGCCTCATATGCAAGGCTATGGAAAGAATAATCATGAATCTGATTGATAATGACATAGAAAATTGCCAGCCTCTTGACCCAACCCAGTTCAGCTTCATCAAGGGCAGGTCCTGCCTGCTCAGTCTGGTGGGCTTCTTTGAAAAAGTCACCAAAGCCATGGATGAGGGTAAAACAGTGCATACTGCCAGCCTTGAACTGGCCAAAGCATTTGACACATTACTCTACTTGGGTATTATAGATAAACTCACAAAATTGGACATAAACCTCTAGGTCACCAGATGAATAGCCAAATGGCTCATGGCTAGGACATATGTTGTTAAAGTAGGAGAATCCACATCCAGCAAGAGTCCAGTCATTAGTGGAGTACCACAGGGCTTAGTGTTGCACAGAGCTTAGTGATGGGTCCTTCCTATTTGGGATATACTTTTCAGATGTCAAGGCAAATGTAGATGGCCTTTAGCTAACCAAGTTTCCTGATGACTGCAATTTGGGGGCAATCATTGACTCCCCAAACAATGTTGATATACAAAAAGGTCAGACACAGACTAATGATTAGTTTCAGAGCCATGGCTTCAAACTAAATGTGGCGCATAACAATACCCTTTGGGAAACCAAATACCCCTGCAAATTATGACATTGATAGCACCTCGATGAGAGTGGACCCAGTAGTGATAGATCTGAGTACTCAGATATACAGTAATCTGAACTTTGACCATCATGTGTCCACAGTGGTGAAAAAAATCCTTCTATGCGCCTCTGCTTATAAGTAAGGGTTTATGGTATCCAGGTCTAACAATGTCATGGTATCACTGTAATGGGCTGTCATCCAACCAATAATCAAGTACAATGCACCCTCTGTCATGCACCTTGCCAGGCACCTGCAGCAGTTGGAGTGTTGTTAAAGTTTCCTCACCAAAGAAATACAGGGTATAACCAACATGTAATATGCAGACCGATTTAAAACCCTATCACTGTTTTCAGTTTCATACTGATTACTGAGGGGTGATCTGTACCTGCCCTACAAGGCAAATTCACAAAACTAACTGCATGAGGGTTACCCTTTCCAAAGATCTAAACCTAATCTCTGACATGAACAGATTATGATGTAGAGACAGATACGTGTTCTATTATAGAATAGACTTCCTATTCATGTGAAGCAGAGCCCTTCCCTGACCATCTTCAAGTGCAATGAAGCAATGGATGGGAAATTGGAAATTCACTCCTGGGGTGGCACCCATATCTCTTATGGGCAGAGGCAGTCAGTAAAAATTGTTAAAACCCTTCTTGCTGAAGCTTGTTATCTTCCTCCTAGAGATAGAAAATTGGGTAAAATCTGGGTAAAGCTGGCTAGACGTGTAAGGGCTCTTAAGTTGTTAGCCTAGCAATGACCCATGAACCTATAAATAGGCTATAAAGACAGATACTGTACATGATGAGAGCAACTCACATATAATGCATCTTATGTATTATAGGTAATGCTGGATATGCCCTTGAGCCATGGATGATGACCCCCCCTCCCCAATTTGCAACCTACAGACCATGGAGAAAATGACATACAATAAATTCTATGCCAAATCTAGAAACATTGTGAAATACACATTCAGACTTCTGAAGGATAGCTTCTGATGTACAGATTCCTTCAGTGGAGTGGTATATGCAGCAAAATATTTATTGTGAAAACAGGTAGTGTGATGAAATGCAGGACATGCAGTATGTGTGTGTGTTGCAGTAGGAATAGCAGATAAGGTATGTAATTCAGGTGTAGATAATGCAGCAGTAGCAGCAGCTCCAAAGACAAGGCAGCCACTGTTGCAGTACATCACAGCACTGTTAATTGTTGCAATACCTCACAGCACTGGTAACTATTGGAGTACATCACAGCACTGGTAACTATTGCAATGCCTCACAGCACTAGTAACTGTTGCAGTACATCACAGAACTGGTAACCGTTGCAATACCTCAGAGAACTGGTAACTGTTGCCATACATCACAGTACCGGTAACTGTTGAAATACATCACAGCACTGGTGACTGTTGTAATACATTACAGCACTGGTAACTGTTGCAGTACATTGCAGCACTGGTAACTGCTGCAATACATCACAGTACTGGTAACTGTTGCAGTACATCACAGCACTGGTGACTGTTGCAATACATCACAGCACTGGTGACTGTTGCAGTCCATCACAGCACTGGTAACTGTTGCAGTACATCACAGCACTGGCAACTGTTGTAATACATTACAGCACTGGCAACTGTTGCAGTACATCGCAGCACTGGTAACTGCTGCAATACATCACAATACTGGTAACTGTTGCAGTACATCACAGCACTGGTGACTATTTCAATACATCACAACATTGGTGACTGTTGCAGTCCATCACACCACTGGTAACTGGTGCAGTACATCAAAGCACTGGTGACTGTCGCAATACATCACAGCACTAGTGACTGTTGCAATACATCACAGCACTGGTAACTGTTGCAGTACATCACAGCACTGGTAATTGTTGCAGTACACCACAGCACTGTTGACAGTTGCAATACATCACAACACTGATGACTGTTGCAGTACATCACAGCACTGGTGACTGTTGAAATACATCACAGCACTGGTAACTGTTGCAGTACATCACATCACTGGTAACTGTTGCAATATATACACTAGGCAGGTATGAATCTGATATTACAAAAACAATCAAACCGGTTTCAGCTCAACAGAGCCTTCTTCAGTGAAATTCAAATAATCAAAAAATTAAAAAATTAAGTATCAGTTCAAATACATTTATATAGTGTCATTAAGACCAGGTGGAAACAAAGCTCCAAGTTTTACAGAACAAAGTAATTCATGCCAATGATGTTTATCTTTACATATACCCTTGATGCAGTCAATGGTCACAAATTTAAAAGAGGCTGATGCATGTTTTAAACTGTGTTTGTATAATGCATTGCTGATTGTTCTTAATATCACTCAAATGTTCACAAATTAATTTGATATCAAAGACCTCAGAGGTATTTTACTGCTAAATTCCCGAGTATGTGAAACACGAGTGCAAAATGAACAGTGGCCACATGGAATACATCCTACAACTGGTTTGCCTATAAGAGACAACTGGGTAGAAGCAAAAGAGTCCAGACACCCCCTCTTGTAATGATTAAATTTAGAACCAATAGTCTGTCCCCTTCTGAATGAAAAAGAACATCTGTCCTGAAGAAAAGAATTCAATTTGTGATCAGCCTTTAACACATTCCAATGTCTCTGTATAATATTCTTAAAGCCCTGTGTATTCCGTCCATAGGTGGTAACCAGACATAAGGGCTGTGAAACCAAATTCTGATTCTTGTCTCTGTATGATAATAAATCTTGTCTATTTAAATTTGAAGTATTGACTGTACCTGGATGATAACCTCTGTTAATAAATCGGACTGTTGGCTTGAGCAAATTCTTCTGGCTCTTAAAAACTGAGATTTGGGTATATTCTGGATGATATGTTGTGGGTGGAAGCTGGTAGCATGTAATAAAGAGTTAAATTCTGGAAATTTCCTGAACAACCTGGTGGACAGAGTATATTCCTCATTTCTAGTGATTTCAACATCCAGAAATAACATCCTTGATATATGATAGGTCAACTTAAATTCAATGCCCCATATATTGTTATTGAGGTACTCCAGAAACTCCATAAGATAATGTTCATCAGCTTTCCACACCAACCAACAATCATCCAGATAACGACACCAAATATCCATCTCACACATATAGATGTTATGATTATGATCATAAATCATGATTTCCTCAATGTATGCCATAAAAGATTTTGCCAGAAACATTGATTTTGGTAGTAAAACATTGCTAGTCAATACATATTCTGTGAGACATACCAAAATGTATTAAATCCAGGTTGGTATAGGCCAGATCTGTCCAAAGCTTGTAAGCCTGCCCAGTGTGGAATATTGGTATAAAGAGAGGTAATGTCCATGGTACACAATACCCAATATAATGTCCGTGGTGTCTTGAATCCTAGCTCTTATGAATCCAAGCAATGGTTTCAAATACTGGGTTAAATACTCAGACAAGGGTTCGTGGATTACTGGCATGTTTATGTATCTTAGGTAACAACCATTAGTTGTTCTTTTGTAAACTGTGTGATTATGCCCTCCTCCACCGCTTCTGTCAAAAACTGACCAATTTTGCGCTGAAAATGAGGAGAAGGATCCAGAGGCATCTGCATATAATATTCCTTGTCACCCAATTGTCTCATAACCTCCTTATCATAAGTGACCTTATCCAATACCACCACCGCCCCACCCTTATCAGCTTGAGTAATAACCAAATTGTTGTTATTAGCAAGCTCCTCAAGACTCTGTATTTCTTCAGTGGACAAATTATTATGAGATACAGGAAAGTCCCTAAGATGACAATGTATGTCCTGTAAGAAACTTTTCAGAAAAGATTGAATGTGGATTTTTTTAACTTAAAATCATGAGATGTATCACAAACATTGTTAGCAAAAAACAATTTCAAATTCAATAATCAACAAAAATTTACCACATCCTGAGCCAAAGATTGTTCAGAGACTTATTCAATAACTTGAGTTGTGTAGTGGTTAATTCAACAGAAGAAATGTTATGAACATTTAAATTGGAAATTAATGTTGTGTCATCATTTTCAAAAGTGCCTCCAGACTCTGTTTCGATGTATCCATCTGTATCTAGATTGGGAGGGTGTAACAAGTTGTCCCTTTTGGCTTTGGGTAGCCCATCCCTAGAATTTTCATCAAATTCACCTTCTGTATTAGAGGAAGCATCTTCCCCTGAGGTACAACTAGAAGAACCAATTTTTTTCTTGAGAATGGATTTGGGCCTTTTTCTTTTAGGAGTTAAAAACCTCTTATCACTCTTATTGTCCTCCCTAGGTAATCTAAAGGAGACATTTTTGGATGTGTCAAAAGGTTTACCCCTCTCGTAATCACCTACATCCCTGAGAAATTTTTTAAGTTTTCTATCCTTTAAAATAGATTCCATCTTAGAAAGGTCAGTGGTTAAGTTTTTAACTTGTGTCATAAAAGAATCACAAGTTTCAAACTTGTTGGCCTCCAAACAAACAGTTTCCAAATCTTTCACACCCCACAAATTTGGAAGAAGCCAATTGTTGGATATGGCCCCAGTCCTCAATTAATTGGTCATTAATATTTGAGACCAAGGGTTGATGATAATCAAAATTGAGCACAAATAGTAAATATTGTATAGGAAAAAATCAAAAAAAATATAAAAATTATCCAAAAAAAAGACCATTATACACCAACCAGTACCAATATGTTGAAAAATATATGATATATACTGATACTGTGTATAAGTCTTATGGATAAAAAATGTATGAAGTCGACTAAATTAACCAATACAATAAGCAGCCCAGACGACGCTGAGAACACCACTAAAGTCGTCCCCCTGCGTATTGGTACTAACACACCACAATGTCCAATAATATACTGTAAAAAAGCCACCAAACCTGATGGAAAATATATATGTGGCTCAATTTACAATATGTTTATCCACTAACCATAAAGTGCCTGATATGATAATATCAACCAAGTAGTAACACCACCGATTTAATGCATCCGTGATAACCACAAGGACAAATGGTTAGTGGATAAACATATTGTAAATTGAGCCACATATATATTTATTCAACTTAATATATTTTTTATCCATAAGACTTATACACAGTATCAGGATATATCATATATCTTTCAACATATGGGTACTGGTGGTGTATAATGGTCTTTTTTTTGATAATTTTTTATATTCTTTTGGATTTTTTCCTATACAATATTTACTATTTGTGCTCAATTTTGATTATCATTTTGTGGGCCTGATAATACATGACACACCATTTTCTGTGGCCGTGGTTACATCAGTGGTTTATTTATTCTCATTGATTGGCTTAATTTTATAGGGTCTTGTGAGGTCTGGTCTTATAGTTCAAAACATGGCACTTTCACCCCTTATACAGGGGTTATCATCTGATGTGGATGATTTATCTGTGTTTGGTTTAGACACACATGGTTTATCATCTACATCTGAGGTTAGTGGATCTGACTTGGATACACAATGTGACTTATTTTTCAGTCGACTTGGTAAAAGTATGAAGAGGGTCAGGACCAATGTGTGGCATTTACATCTTTTCAAAGCATACCAGCAGAAACAAATCACTCCACGTGGCCTTAGGGTCAAGGTACAACCTTTGGTCTCAAATATTGATGACCAATTAATTGAGGACTGGGGCCATATCCAACAATTGGCTTCTTCCAAATTTGTGGACGCCTTGGCAGATTTTTATGAACGCAAGGTGCAAAAAGGTGTGAAAGATTTGGAAACTGTTTGTTTGGAGGCCAACAAGTTTGAAACTTGTGATTCTTTTATGACACAAGTTAAAAAATTAACCACTGACCTTTCTAAGATGGAATCTATTTTAAAGGATAGAAAACTTAAATTTCTCAGGGATGTAGGTGATTACGAGAGGGGTAAACCTTTCGACACATCCAAAAATGTCTCCTTTAGATTACCTAGGGAGGACAATAAGAGTGATAAGAGGTTTTCAACTCCTAAAAGAAAGAGGCCCAAATCCATTCTCAGGAAAAATTTTGGTGCTTCTAGTTGTACCTCAGGGGAAGATACTTCCTCTAATACAGAAGGTGAATTTGATGAAAATTCTAGGGATGGGCTACCCAAAGCCAAAAGGGACAACTTGTTACACCCTCCCAATCTAGATACAGATGAGGGGGGCGGAAGCATAAGAAAAGATACATCGAAACAGAGTCTGGAGGCACTTTTGAAAATGATGACACAACATTAATTTCCAATTTAAATGTTCATAACATTTCTTCTGTTGAATTAACCACTACACAACTCAAGTTATTGAATAAAGGGCTAAATTTTGTCCCTGTTTTTTTTGTCTCTGAACAATCTTTGGCTCAGGATGTGGTAAATTTTTGTCGATTATTGAATTTGAAATTGTTTTTAGTTAACAATGATTGTGATACATCTCATGATTTTAAGTTAAAAAAATCCACATTCAATCCACCGATGACACATTTAGTGGGGGGTTTTCAGAAAAGTGTCTTACAGGACATACATTGTCATCTTAGGGACTTTCCTGTATCTCATAATAATTTGTCCACTGAAGAAATACAGAGTCTTGAGGAGCTTGCTAATAACAACAATTTGGTTATTACTCAAGCTGATACGGGTGGGGCGGTGGTGGTATTGGATAAGGTCACTTATGATAAGGAGGTTATGAGACAATTGGGCGACAAGGAATATTATATGCAGATGCCTCTGGATACTTCTCCTCATTTTCAGCGCAAAATTGGTCAGTTTTTGACAGAAGTGGTGGAGGAGGGCATAATCACACAGTTTACAAAAGAACAACTAATGGTCCTGTCACCCAAGAAACAATACCTCTACTTGTTACCCAAGATACATAAACATGCCAGTAATCCACCAGGCCGACCTATTGTCTCCGGACATGGGTCTCTGTCTGAGTATTTAACCCAGTATTTGAAACCATTACTTGGATTCATAAGAGCTAGGATTCAAGACACCACCCAATTTTTGGACATTATTAATGAAACCCAACTTGAACCCCATTGGCTATTGTGTACCTTGGACATTACCTCTCTTTATACCAATATTCCACACTGGGCAGGCTTACAAGCTTTGGACTATTGGTTGGCCAGATCTGGCCTATACCAACCTGGATTTAATACATTTTTGGTATGTCTCACAGAATATGTATTGACTAGCAATGTTTTTTACTACCAAAAATCAATGTTTCTGGCAAACTTTCACACCCATATATGCAGATCTTTTTATGGCATACATTGAGGAAATCATGATTTATGATCATAATCATAACATCTATATGTGTGAGATGGATATTTATCTGGATGATTGTTGGTTGGTGTGGAAAGCTGATGAACATTATCTTATGGAGTTTCTGGAGTACCTCAATAACAATATATGGGGCATTGAATTTAAGTTGACCTATCATATATCAAGGATGTTATTTCTGGATGTTGAAATCACTAGAAATGAGGATAATACTCTGTCCACCAGGTTGTTCAGGAAATTTCCAGAATTTAACTCTTTATTACATGCTACCAGCTTCCACCCACAACATATCATCCAGAATATACCCAAATCTCAGTTTTTAAGAGCCAGAAGAATTTGCTCAAGCCAACAGTCCTTTTTTGAGGCTCGTGATGACCTGGCCCGTAGATTTATTAACAGAGGTTATCGTCCAGGTACAGTCAATATGGCCAAACAGTGGGCTTCAAATTTAAATAGACAAGATTTATTATCATACAGAGACAAGAATCAGAATTTGGTTTCACAGCCCTTACGTCTGGTCACCACCTATGGACGGAATACACAGGGCTTTAAGAATATTATACAGAGACATTGGAATGTGTTAAAGGCTGATCACAAATTGAATTCTTTTCTTCAGGACAGATGTTCTTTTTCATTCAGAAGGGGACAGACTATTGGTTCTAAATTTAATCATTACAAGAGGGGGTGTCTGGACTCTTTTGCTTCTACCCAGTTGTCTCTTATAGGCAAACCAGTTGTAGGATGTATTCCATGTGGCCACTGTTCATTTTGCACTCGTGTTTCACATACTCGGGAATTTAGCAGTAAAAATACCTCTGAGGTCTTTGATATCAAATTTTGGGCCAACTGTAGTACTGAGTGGGTCATCTACCTGGTGACCTGCACTTGTTCTGCTTTTTATGTGGGACAGGCCTCTAGGGCTTTTCGCTTAAGAATTTGTGAACATTTGAGTGATATTAAGAACAAACACATCAGCAATGCATTATACAAACACAGTTTAAAACATGCATCAGCCTCTTTTAAATTTGTGACCATTGACTGCATCAAGGGTATATGTAAAGATAAACATCATTGGCATGAATTACTTTGTTCTAAGGAGAGGAAATGGATTGTAAAACTTGGAGCTTTGTTTCCACCTGGTCTTAATGACCAATTTTGAATTAAGCTTGTTGACTGGTTCTTATGTGATTTTTCACTATATAAATGTATTTGAACTGATACTTAATGTTTTAATTTTTTGAGTATTTGAATTTCACTGAAGAAGGCTCTGTTGAGCCAAAACCGGTTTGATTGTTTTTGCAATATCAGATTCATAGGGGGATTGGTCCCTCCTATGTTAATAAATACTTTCGTATTTGGCACTTTCCAACACTTGCTGGCTTGTGTTTTTTGAACTGTTGCAATACATCACAGCATTGGTAACTGCTGTGGTACATCACAGCATTGGTAAAGTGCAGTGTCTGGTCCACCACTATGGGCCATGAAGCAAACTTCAGAGGAAAAGTTGATGCATGTTTTAATGTTCATGCTAAGCAGGTGGTACATGGTCTGGCTGAACTATGCATCAGAAACAAACATAACCAAACAGATTAGGGAGTGGTGAGGCACAACAAATTGCACAGGTGGAAGGACATAGTGACAATTGACTGCAACACAAGATTTGTTCTCTTTTATTCTGGTCCTGGAAAATATCTCCCATTCTCTGTCAAGCGCAGCTAGAGCTGCAGTAGGAAGAAAGTCCTCCTTGCTCCCCATCATAGCCACAGCCTCTGAAAAACCTCATCCATGCTACAATCCATAGAAATTAAAATATGTTGATTAATTTCCAATTATCTCTCTCAGGAACACTACTGCATCACCCTCTCCAAAGCCAAGTTGGAATCTAGGGTGGCCTAATGGTTAAGGTGTTTGCCTTCAAACACAAGGTGCAGGGTTTGTCTCACAAGGGATAATTGGCTAGGCTTACAATGGCTCGCAAGGCCAGTTAGCTTAGTAATAACCTATGGGTACCACTTTCTTGCAGAGCTGACCTAATCTTAGGGTCTTTTTTTCAAACTACTACAACCAGGCACCTTTCCAAATTTGGCAGCCAAACTCCATAACAATACCTCCCCTGTAACCTGTACACCTTCTCCCAGTTAACTCCCTCACTCCATACACCCCAAACTAAACCACACTATAATGACCTTTTCTCATACATTCTTGTACCCAAACTCTTGCACCCCCCAAACTCATCTAAAAGATGTCTTCTCTTTCCCCACATTCAGAGCTCAACTAAGAAGATACCGCTATCAAAAATCTGACTGAAAGTGTTTCTCCACTGGACACATAACCTAACATCCTCCTCACTTGCATCACTTCTACTTTAACCCTCTGTTCTCACCTGCTTCTTCCCTCTCATATTTACAAATAAATAATTTAAGAATAGTTCACATTTGTTTTTCTGCTCTGTTAATAATAATATGTACATATTGTATCAATTGTCTATGAGATTGTCTACTTTCTATGATTACTCTGTTTATGAATTTGTTCTGTTTTATTTTTTTGTGAATTTCTTCACCCAGGCTGTTCTTGCAAATGGTCTATTGTAATTAGTGTACTACTCTGGTAAAGAAAGAAAATAAAAATAAATAAATAAACACTCAAACAAACAAACAAACAAACAAACAAACAAATAAGTAAATAAATAAATAAATGTTTGATAGGGAAGTAAATATAGCAACATCAAGCTTTTTACAATTGATGGGTAGTAGGGATCACATCCTCCAGTAATGCTGTTGGTGTACTATGTGACTGCTGCTATCATCTACTTTGCTGGTTATCACATCCTGCAGCAATGGAGTTGTGAAGCCACTTCATGACAGATGTCAGATTTCAATGTGCCAGTTAGTGTCAGGGCTGGACCCACCCCATGGTAAGGATGGGGTAGATCTGTGGGACCTTGCTGAAGCTTAATGTAGATAAGTCCTATTGGAAGAACCCAGCAAACATTATCCAAGAGCAAGAGTGCTAGTCCATGTGCTAGCATGCACCACTAATGGAGGGTTTGCAGCGGTCAGTATTCTTTGATGTGGAGCACACCTTACTTCTCCATTTTATTTCTGGACCATCTAATGGCTACAGACCCTATGCCCTGTGGAGGCAGACTGGATGGCAGTTATACTTCACATGCCTGCACCTATATTATATATGTGACATGTGTTACTATTGCCACATTGTGCTAATTCTCTGGGCACTGTGCAGTTGCTGTATGACTTGACATATGCCATGGAGCACACTCACTCACCAGCTCCACAGTGATGTGTGTAGTAGCCATCCATGTCTGGATCATTGACCTGAACATTTGCTGGTTGATTTTTAGTGTTGCACACATATCAGAGACAGTTCAGGAGTCATGGCATCATTGAACTCCTATGTATATCTCCCCTGTAGTGATTATATCCACATCAGAGTTGGTGCTCATATCAGGTGCTGCATCTCATAGGGACTATTAGTGGTGCATCAGACTGTGGTGAGGTCATGTACTCTGTTGCTTCATCTACTGAGGTCTATACTTTTCTGCTTCCCAGTCTACTTCTTTATCTCCACATTTATAAGATGAACAGAGTGGCAACTATGGTCTGCACACTCATATTGCTCTCCCTGTTGTCAGCAGTTGCTATGCTACATGGTGGTGGTCCATGCTGTTTTGATTACAGTTGGATGGCTTTTTCATGATGTCATGCACATTTCCCATGTGTACTCTAATACTGCTGTTATTCCAGTATGTTAACATAACACTGTTGTTTGTGTTACTTTTGCTCATTAGCTTTGTTATATGAGTTTTAGTTCAACATGCTGGCAGCATCGTTTGCCTGTTACATCCATAATTAGAATTTGGTCTTTCCTCCCAGTGAGCCCCTGAGAATTAGTGCTGTACAGATCACTCTGTGAATCCAAGCCACAACCACAAAGGGCTTGCTCAGCTTACATGGATAACTGCAAAACTTGTGAAAAATGTTGGCCATTTTGCTAAAATGTGCAAGTTTAAACAGAAAAGTATTTTAAAAGAATAGGATTTATGCAAGTTCTGAAGTGGCTTCTGTTGGAAACAGCACAAGCTGAGAAACTGAAGAGGAGCAGTTTGTTGGTAGACAATGCATGTTTTGCATAGAAATAATTATTCCCAAAGGCAGGAAAAAACATTTTGCAGAAGCAGAAACCACTGGGCAGAAAAGTTAATTAATGGCAAGAATGTAAAGTTTAAATTTAACACTGGAGAGCATAGTGTAATATTTTAAATTATATTTTATGGTATTTGGACAAAAAACACAAGTAGTGCAGTATCAACTTTGCCTTGTTGTCATATTTTATCTAAAGATTCATGGAACTTGAGTGTATGTACAAATGCAAGTCATATATATATATATATATATATATATATATATATATATATATATATATATTTTAAATGGTATTACTACAACCACTTGCAAAGAGTTGAGTATGGTCAAATGAATTTTTAGTGTTTGAAGAAAACTGCATGGATGTAATGACAGTGAAATATTTACAGTTTAAGCAAAAAGTATCCATAGTGCCAAAGTGATTAATTTGCAGATCCTCAAAAAATTCTGAATTGCACAATTATTTAGGCTTTACTATGCATGTTTCTAAAAACAAAAATAAGCTGAATCATTGTAAAACTTTGTAGTGGCCAGAAATGATAACACAGCAAACCAAAATCTGGTATGCAGTATACTCTTAAGCTGAATGTCAATATCAGCACAGTAGTGCATGCCCCAAGACACATGCCAGTGGCCAACAAAGAATTTGGCACAATCTCAAATGCAGAGAAGAATTTGGAGTGGTTATATAAACTGACCTAGCTTAAAAGTATGATGACAGTGGTGAACCCAAATAAGCTTTGTACATGTATAAAGTCAGTAAGGCTGTTGAGGTGGATACAGTCCCATTAAGACTGTTGAATAAGCTTTAGTAATGTGGATGAGAGGAAAGAAAAATCAGTTTTAGATGACATTCACAGATTTTTGTAAGAGAATTCAGATAAGGAAGTTTATGACTGTGCATGTTTGAATGACGCTGGTTCCTGTGGATGTTGAGTAAAATCTCATTAGCCCCAAAGGCATTTCAAAGGAATATTGCTAATATCATGGATGACCTAGATGGAGTTGTAAATAACACTGAAGATATACTGGTATGGGATGAAACACAGAGATTGAGATGTAATAATGTGAAGTCGAATCCTCCAAAGATCCAAATAAGTGTGAACTACTGAAAATACATAGAACATATGTCCGTGAAGCAAGTATCATGATTGTATTACTGATGGAATTTCCCACATATAAGATAGCTTTGCAAATATTCTTGCAATTAGCTCAATATCTTGCAAGGGTCATAATACATTTGTCCAAAATGCTGATGCTCTATGAAAATTGCTTGAAATCTTGATGAATGGTTTTGAGAATTTGAACAAAAGACCAATTTCAGATTCATGAAGAAGCTGGTGACATAAGAACCTACTTTGAAATACTGCAACATCTATAAGCCAGTAATAATACAAGTGGGTGACAGTCAATCTACCCTACAGACAGTAAATGTGCAAGAGGGTATTCCTGTAACATATTGATCTAGAGCACCAACAGGCACACTGACATGATATCCACAGATAGTACAGCTATTATTTAAGGTTGTCAAAAGTTTTATGAATACATATATGTGTGCAGAGTGCCACAAGCCCCATCAGATTATCTTAAAAAAACAAATGCATCAAGCATTAAGACTACAAAACATTAACCCAGCTAGAGGAGACCAAATGGGGCAGCTGTTTGGGGTGGAAGTTGTTAATGGGACAATCAGCCCCTCAGAAGAGGAGACAATTAGGTGTGAATTCAGCAGTTCAGAAGGCTTATTTTAGTCCTCAGTTTACAACAGTGTTTTTTGTTGTCAACACTGGATGGGGGGGGGGGGTTGAACTGCACAGGGCATCAAATGATGTAGCTGTGGTTCTGCTACAGAGGTTGTTACTGAGCCTAATGAAACTTGATATGACAGTGATGTTTAAACTTGGGAAACAGATGCATATTGCTTTTGCTCTTGGCCAAACACACTTGGAAAAAAAACATAGCCTTGTTTAGTTATTTATTTACTTGTATTTGTTTGTAGAGCACTGATCCACATGTACTTTTTTCAGACTCAACCCAGGAGCACTATCTGATTCAATTAATTACATATAAAAACACAGTTAACAGATACAGGATGATGAAATCAAACCCTGGAGAATAAGTTTAGTTCCCTTGATGATCTAAGTTATGTTGTTGGGCTTCTGTTAAAGGTAGCAAAATAGTCATTTCTTCATCTCTATGAAAACAGATGCTGGCCACATTGTATGCAGCTATTTGGCCCTGCCTGCCTACTCATATTGAAGAAATAGTCATGTTCTGTACCATATGTAATATTATGCAAAGGTTTGCACACAAAAAGAAATTATACCAAACTGTCCTTAGTAAAGGCAGTGGAACATCTATTCCAGCAAGAGGGTGTACAGTTCTTTTTTTTTTTCCTCAAATTTTTTTTTTATTTTCCAAATATATTTTAATGAATTCCATAGTATTTATACATAACATATTAAAACTATGTACACTATTTACATTACCCTGACGCTATAACAGATCTTAGTGTATAGAGTTACTTTATAAGTATGTCCAATCCATTTTCAGAGTGTCTGATCAATTATTGTATAGTGTCAATCAACAATAAGATTTTTCCCAAGGATTACTGATAAATTGCTTTGGATAAATTCTTAGTTCTTTAATTTGAATTTCCAATAATGCTGTGGTCTTGAGTAGGCTGTAGAAGTAATCCAAAGTTGGTATTGTGTTTGTATTCAATCTTCTTGTTATACACTTCCTTGAAATTGCAGGTATAGTCTATACTAGATACATGTTTGACCTATCCAAATGATAACTTTTGTTCACATTTAATAAACAAGTTTTAGTCAAATAACATGATTCATTAAATAAAGCTTATAGAAAGTTATACCATTCCAAAATGGCTTAATTTTAACAAAGTCAAATACATGTGGTTCCAATCTGCATTGTATACTTGCTCACATCTCCAACATATTCCTTTTAGGGAAGAACTAATTTTACTGATTCTGTCTGGGGTTAAGAATGCTCTGTATTTCCAGTATTGTGTAAAGGATGTATATTTTATCGATAATAAGATATTTGTTTTAATATCTTCAGTTCAGTTAACTGTATTGAGTGTCCTTTTATTATATATTTCCAGTATGAGGTGTTGGGTGTTTTATAGTTTATCAATATTTTGTAAAATTTTGAAATACTGTTTCCCATGTCAATGTCATTATATATGATTTTATATATGTATTTCATAAAATTAGGTATTTCTTTAAATGAAGAATTGTTAATTATTCTACTTAAATCTTGCGAATATGACATAACACTCTGTAAAGTTAGCCAGTCCTGTTGTGGAATTTTGTACATTGTTTTTATTACTTGCATACCTAAAACTTTTAGTTCTTTGATACATTGGAGCAAACAAACAAATCCTTTTGTGTTCCCAGGAATTAATAATTTCTCTATATATTTTTTGTGGAAAGTACTTCGTGACTATAAATGGTGTTAAACGATCAAACCAGATTTTTAAATCTATATTTGCATTAATAATTTTCCTAAATGAGTCAATGTAATAATTAATCATACGAGTTTTAGTGGGTTTAGTTATGTTATATTGCATACTAAGATATATATACTATGTGCCATGGCAAATAGTTTTTATCTGTTATTTGAATTTTTTTTTTGTAAATCAAATTCATTTATTGAAATTACAGTTAGTAATTCTTTCCAATTTGCAGAGTAATTTGGACTTATCCAATCTGAGATCGTTTTAGATATTGATGCTTTTATATCTGTTTCTATATCAGGAAAGTTTAATCCTCCCTGTTTCCATGGTCTGATATGATGTGGTAAAGCTATTCTGTTTCTTTTGGGAAACCATAAAAAATGTATTCTACATGAATTTATTTCTTTAAATATATTCCTTTCTGGTAACAGTTGTATTGCCAAGGCTATATATAGGATCTTGGACAGTAAAATCATTTTTATTAACTGTAGTCTATCTTCAAATGTTAATATTATTTTGTTCCATTTTTCCACCAAGATTATAATTGTATTGATGATCTTATTGTAGTTTTTTAAGACTAACTCATTATTATCATTGCATAACTCAATTCCTAGATATTTTATGGTAGATTCTTGTTTCCCTATGATGTGACCCCCCCTTAGTCTGCAGTTCTTTTTTTAATTAAAAAATAAAAATGTTGATTTATTGAAATGGAGTAGTCATGTGAAATTTGTCAATTAATATATCTAATTCTAATATCTCTTTTGTATTAGATAATTTAGTAATATGTCATCAGCAAATAGCATTACTTTAGAATTGTATTGTTCATAAACATCTATTCCTTTGATTTTTATATTGTTACAAATTGAATCTGCCAATATTTCAATAGCCAGAGCAAATAGAATCGGTGACATGGAACATTCTTGTTTAGTGTCTTTTGTTATATGTATAGATTCAGGGGTAAAAGGACCTAACTTGACATACATTAAATTATTTGTATATATATTCTTTAGGAGATGAACAAAGGATGCAGGAAATTCAAATAGCATTAAGATTTTGAATAAATAGTCCTAATTTAGGGAATGCAATGCTTTTTCTATATCTAAGCCAATTATGAGTGTTTCTTTATTTTCTTTATTAATATAATCTATAAGAGAAATTATCCTTTTAATATTGTCATGTGTGTGTCTATGATATATAAATCCAGTATGATCATTATTTATTGTTTTGGATAATGGTATTTTCATTCTGTTAGTTAATATTGTCATAAATATCTTATAGTCATTATTTAATAATGATATAGGTCTATATGAGGTACAGAGGTTTGAGGATTTGTTTTCCTTTATGATTGGTGTGATTAAAGAATATCTCCAAGAGGGTAGTATTAAAGCTTGTGAGTGAATTTCTAATAGAGTTTTATGAAAGAGGGATAATATCTTTGAAGGAAACAGTTTATATATTTGTATAATTATGCCATCTATACCTGGAGCTTTATTATTTTACCCTCTGTTATTGTATCTGTAATTTCTTTGTAGGATATAGGTACTTGCAGATCTAGTTTTAATTTTTCTGGTATTTTTTTCATATTAGAATATTAAATGTAGATTTAATTGATCAATATGTATATTTTCTTTTTGGAAATGTTCCATATAGTGATTTCTATAGGCATCTATATCCAAGACATTTTTCCCTTTCTTTTCATGGAAGATACTTTTAATGTTATTAGCTTTTGATTGTATTTTGATTCTTGTGGCTAAATTATGTAGATATTGGGGAGAAGTGGCCAAGGTATTAATTTTTAATTTTTCTAAAGCTAAACTAGTTTTATGTGTTAGAATTTCATTGTATTTATTGTTTAATACTTCTTTCTTTTTCATCTCCAAATAATTTTGATTTATTTCAGCTTTTACTGACAAAAGTTTGGATTGTAGATCTAATAATTCAAAATCCCATTCTCTGATTTTTTTTTATACCAAGTTAGGGTTTTACCATATATGTAAGCTTTTAATGAGTCCCATATCATTATTTTATCTCAGTGGTGTAATTAATATCTAAGAAGAACTGTAATTCAGATAATAACCAGGGTTTGAACTCTTTAATTTTAGTTATATATGCTGGAATTCTGAAATTAAAGATTAATGGTTTGCACCCATTTTGAAGTTTCAATGAATTGTGGTTTTAAAAGGGACAGGGAGTGATTGAGAAATGAATGATTTTAGAGTGTAAGTCATGGGCAACAAATTTTTTAGCTATTCTAATTTGGGCACCAAATCTGTGATCTTGATGGGAAAACAACAAAGATTTATCTTCTTTAAATTTTAAAGTATCTACAAGATGAAATGATTTTACACACTTGTTTAAAGATTTTGATATAGCAGATATACGCAGCAGTCTTTTATTTGTAGTTTCAGAAATATCAAATATACAGTTAAAATCTCCTCCTAATATTAAATTGCCATTATAATTACTGGAAAAGAAATACATGTATTTTTTAACAGTTGGGAATCAGTATAGATTGGCTAGGGTCCATATTCTGTTATTATATTTAACTATTACTAATGCCATAAAGCCTTCTTTATTTTCATACTTATAAATGATTTCTAGGTTAACAACATTTGTTTTCCATAAAATCTTTACCCCCTTTTGTCTTTGTTTTATAAATGGATTGCACCAATAGCATATATTCCTTAGGATTCCATTTGTTATTGTCATTTGTTTTGAAATGAGTTTCATGAAGGAAGACCATTTGTGCTTTGTTCAATTTTAAATATTTCAGTAGATTTGATCTCTTGCTAGGATTGTTTAAGCCACTGGTATTTAAAGATAATACAGTTAAATCCATCTTAGCTTATTTAGACTATGTATTTTTTGTTTTATTGTGACTATTAAACATTTCCTCTGATAACTATAAAGTATATGTTTAAGCTTTTAAAGGAAATGATCAGTTTTAAACTTTGAGTGTTTACCAATAAGGTAATGTTTTGGTCAGGCATACTAAAAATGTTTTGTGAAATAACAAATTTAAATTAATAAATGTTAACAAAACTAAGATCTGCACTAGCCATGGAATGAAAATCATTCATAATCTGATGGATAAACCTAAATCCATCAGATTATCACTCATACCTTGACAATCCAGAACATCTGAACTCCATAAATTGAATTATATAGAGACTATTTGTAAGAGAAATAAGCAATATCTATATTATTTTGCACATATATAGAACTATCGTAGATTAGACAGCGTTCTAATACAATATAAATGTCTACTTATTGTGTAAGCAATTAATATTTACATGAAAGATAGATGACATGCAATTCAATCATAGTAAAGTAGGATGTATCATATATAAAACCTCAATAAAAGTTTATAGCACACAGTTATTTAACATATTCACCCTTATTGATGAAGTTGTTCAAAACTTATTACTAAATATAAATAGATGGTAATAATATTTATACCTAATCTTTATAATACAATGTATTTTACTGGATATATCAGAAATTATATTTCATTGTTTGCCAGAATTTAAGTAATCACTTTGTTTGTTGTTAACTTACTTAAAGAATCAAGTTTGTTTTATGTGGACATTGATGAAAGTTACTGCATTTTAATTATCAGTGCATCCCTCTTCCCCCATTTCCTACACATAAGGATTTTCATCTCTGTCATTTCTTATTATAAAATGAGTTGAAATTATAGGGTAAAAATAACAAATTCACTTATTGTGATTAATGATTACAAGTTCCCTTTCCATATTCATAAATTGCCATTTTATGGCATATACTGATTTTTTTTAGATTTAAATGGCAACATTCTATTTTGTGTAATCAGCAAATGTTAAACTGAGTGATTATTCTCAATTTAATACTATTTGTTCAGAATGTGATTGTTACATTCTGTGACATTCCTAGTTCAGGCTTCTATTGTTTCCCTTGAACAACTTTGTCAGTTTGATGTCATGTATAAAATATTAGTTACCTTGGTAGCAGCTTAAGTATTATGTATGGTCAAGATGGGTTACAAAACCACAATTCAAGTTAAAGCAATTATATGACTTGTTATGTACATCTGCTTATATGAGAAAATCATCATGCTTCCCCTTGATGTTCAATATAGTGTATGTCATTTATGACAAGTTAAAACAGTAGTGTTATTATACACAAGCCCATGTTATTAACTGAGTGTCTATTGTCAACTTAATGCCATTTTTTTCAGAATATGATTGTTACATTCTGTGACATTTCAAGTTTAGGCTTCTATTGTTTCTCTTGAACAACTTTGCCAGTTTGATGTCATATATAAACATTAGTTACCTTAGTAACCGCTTAAGTATTATATATGGTCAAGATGGATTACAAAAACTACAATGCAAGTTAAAGGAATTACATGACTTGTTATGCATATTTACTTATATAAGAAAATCATCATGCTTCCACTTGATGTTCAATGTAGTGTATGTCATTTATGACAAGTTAAGACAGTAGTGTTATTATACACAACCCCGTGATATTAGATCCTGTCTTTAATATCTAAATTCAGCAGACTGCTTAATCTTATATGACAATTATATATTTTGTGTCTAGATTTACTAAAATCATACGCTACATAAATATTGTGTTTTTTTTTTTTTTTGGCTGTTGCTTAGTTATTTGAGAGACCACAAGCTATAATGCTTATTCTTTTTATTAGCTCCTTTCAAGCATGTTTATACAGTCCATAGACTTTAAATTATGAGACCCTTCTAGTTTCTTATTTGTTATAAGTATATTTCCATCCTTACATACACACATATCAGTACGTCAAGCACAGGCAACAATACCCATCCAGTTTTGCCAGAATACCATTCACTAGTTCATGTGGTGAGTTTCCAGGCTGTTCTTAAAATATCCAAACCAATATTTTTCCTGTTCCATTTTACTAGACTGTTGCATGCAGTGGCCACTCTCCCAGTGAACCACTCAACAGACTTTTCATTCCCACAGATATTTCCATGAAGGAAATCTGATGACTCTGTAGCACTTCCTGGCAACCCCAAATACCCTTAGAATCAGCTGTCCCCATATGCTCAGCACATCCGAGCAAGCTTACCTCACAGACCACTGCAAAGGGTTCTGCACAAGACCAGGTGCTATTAGTCTTTCACAATAACTTAGACTTCCACTCTTATATAAGTCCTTAATGTGTTTGGACAAAAATACATTTTAAATATAAAATTGCACTTATTTTTTTTTTTATCAAGAATCAAGTTAATTAGCAAAACAAAGTGCTGGGAGACCACCAATATGTGTACATGTGGTTTAAAATAGCCCTTTAATTATATATGTATATATCTATATATATGCATGTATATATGGTCTATATTACCAGAGCAAAAATCCTTTTGAGCGAATACCAAAACACTGACATGAATTGAGCGAACCACGAGAATTCTGAATGCACTAAACAGTGAAATTTTAAATCTCGAACTGTCATAGTCAGCCAACCCCACCAACTGCTACATACTGCCTACCCAAGCAAAATAAATAAACCACATGCATACACTAACCAAACCCTACTTTTAACCCTAAAGTAAAGCATCAAAACCCTACTTCTAACCCTACACTAAACCCCACATACAGAACTATCTATGCACTATCCTTAACCCCTCCCTAGCCCTAAGGTCCGTAGCTACCACACACTTCCCCTACAAAAATATAAACAAACAAAATAAATAATCCACATGCATACATTTACCAAAACCCTAGTCCTAGCCATACACTAAATCTTGCATACATTAACTATCTATTCACTTACCTTAACCTACACCCTAACCCTAAGGTCTGTAACTATCGCACACTTACCTTATGCAGCTATACCACAGACTGGCCAACCATGGTAATTCGACATTTCCAAATTTGCAGTTTTGGACGTTCGCTGTAATACTGGTTCACGCAATATGCGCAATGTTTATGGATTCGCTTAAACTGACTTTCGCTCTCGAAATAGGGAACTGTATATATATATATATATATATATATATATATATATATATATATATATATATATATATATATATATATATATATATATATATATATATATATATATATATATATATATATATATATATATATATATATATATATATATATATATATATATATATATATATATATATATATATATATATATGTGTGTGTGTGTGTGTATATATATATATATATATATATATATATATATATATATATATATATATATATATATAAACCAAAAACATTGCTGAAAATCATCTTGGAGGCTCCTCATAGCCGTTAAGCATTATCGTCATTCTGTCTCCATTACCATAGCAACCTGGGAGTGTCTGTTTCTGTTAGTGTGTCTGTGTACTGCATACCAGAGGCTCGCGATGCACCTGATGCAAAGCTTCAATTCATTGCAACTTTATGCCTAAATTCCCTCCCTTTCAGTGAGGCAGCAGCCAGAAAAAGAATGGGGAGCAAACAGATCAAAAAAAAAAAAACCTCCCAACATGCTGCCACAACAAGAGATAACACATTCTTCCAGTCTTCCCAACTCTTACTCAGCAGCTGTATAAACAAATTATTCTCTGCCAAAATATCCCAAATCACAGTTTTATCCACTCCCTTCCCCTGGATCCAAGCTAAAACACAAAATGTCTCTTCGTAATACACAAGCATCAGTAAACCTTGATCACAAGCTGCAACCCACATATTCCCGGAGATAAAAACGGCAACATACAACAGCTGGCAGACTCAGCTGCAACCAATACACCATATCAGGTTTAATCAAACAGCACTTGAAGCTATGATACCTGCTATAATTGATATTAACTATGTTTAGGCAAAATAATAATGACATTTCTACTAGTTGCCAGACACGGTTGCATCCAAGCACAACATATCAGGATTGATCAAACAGCACTCAAAGCTAGGATACCTGCCACAACTGATATTAACTATGTTTAGACAGAATAATAATGACATTTGTACTAGCTGCTAGATACAGCTGCACCCACACACACCACACCATATCAGGATTGATCAAACAGCACCTGTAGCTGTGATACCTGCCATAACTGATATTAACTATATTTAGACAGAATAATGATGACATTTGAAGAGCTTGCTACAATTATTCAACTAGGATATACATGACATTTCTAAATCAAACTTTAACTGAAAAAGGCATTAGTCTTCATGACAGCATTTTTTTTTTCAAAACACTCTACTGTTACTGCTATTATATATGATGTTAATTTGTTAGGTTTGAGTCTGCACTCTAATGAATGGTACCTTGTTGAATTAGTTAATTACTTAAATTATTATAAGTAAAAACAATGAAAAAATGAACAAGATAAGTATTCATTAAGTTCAAGTAGGGGAATAGAAATGTCTGTGTTTATATTATATGTTGCTTTGTTTGGCTTATATATAATGTAAATAGTAACCCATCTTGACCTACCTTTGTTTGTGAAGAATTACTGGACTCTTTGAACATTCTGAATAAATCATTACTGTTTCTTAGTTGTTTAAGATAGCTTCCTTTTGTTTTTAAATAAAAACCTCATCACTAAGGGCTTTTCATCCAGAAAAAAGGAGGTCATTGTCCCACTGTACTCATCCCTCATTAGACCCATTATAGAATACAATGCCCCGTTTGGTGTGTACCTCGCAAGACATCTGCAACAACTGGAAAAGCTGCAGAAATACCTCACTAAAAGAATCACAAGCCTAAAGCAGATGCCCTACGCTGTCTGCCTTGAAAAACTCCAGCTATACTCTGTCGCATATCGTCTACTCAGAGGCAATCTCTGCTTAACATACAAGGCCATGTCAAACCCAGAGCTGTTGGATATGTAAACTTAAAGAAATCCCAATCCCTCAGACCCACATGCTCCAGGGATCTAAAACTTGTCATCACAATAAACAAAACATGCTGGAGGGATGCGTTCCTGACCCAGGGACTCCCCAGACTCCCAGACTCTGGAATAGATTGCCCATACATGTCAAGCAGAGTGCCTCTTTGGCCCTCTTCAAAAGGAACCTTGACGATTGGATGGGAGAAAGGAAATTCACCCCAGGGATCGCTTCAGTTGCCCTGCTAGACAGCAGTCCAGGGAAGCAAATAGTGTGGGAAGAAATAGTCAGGGAATTGGTATGGTTCGGCTTGTATAGGCCCTAGGGCTGATAGCCTAGTACCAATCTAGGAACCTATAAACCTATGAAAACAGATGACAAGTGATATATCGTATCAGTTGATACTTTAAGAAATGTAGTTGTAAGAATTATTTTTTGGGACAGCTATCTTGGAATCAGTTTTTTGTTTCTTCTTTCTAGCATCAGTCCAATGATTTGTTTCTTTTATTCTTGTAAGAGTTGGGGCCATCCATTCCCTTTCTTCTGGGATAGACACTATGTTGTTGTTTTTGATAAACATAGTAGCTTCTTCTAAGTCATTAAAGGTTCTCATCTCATTGGCAAAAAGTTTTTTATCTTGGCTGGAAAGGCCAACTGTGCTTTAATATTGTATTGTTTCAACAATTTTATTATTGCCAGACTTTTTTCCTTTGTTCTAGTATTCTAAAAGAATAATCATTGCCAAACCTTATCAAGGTTTGATTGTATTTTAAGGGTGATTTTCTCCAAGCAAATTTTAATATTAGTTCCTTGTCCAGAAATGAAAGAAATTTTATAATTATAGATCTAGGTGGAGTATTTGTTGAGTTAGAAGCAAGTTTCCTCAGTGTTCTATGTGCCCTTTCAATTCCAAATGAAAGTCCCTCTTTCAAATCTAAAAATTCAGGAATCCAGGTTGTTAAGAAGTAAATGATGTCTTCTCCTTCAGTGTTTTCAGGCAGACCAAAGATCCTTAAGTTGTTTCTCCTTTCCCTGTTTTCTAAGTCATCTATTTTGTTAAGCAGCCATGTATTCTGTTTAAGCAGAAATTCTTTTTGGAATTCTTCCTCTTTGAGTGTCCCTTCAATGTCATTTAGAGAAGTCTCTATACGTGTTATTTTTGTATGGTGTTGCTGTAATAGTAACTTAAGAGTATCAGTCTGTTTTGGAGAATTTCATTTGAGGTTTTCTAAGTTGTTTCTAAAGCCATCCTTCTTCAAAGATAGTTCCTGTAAGGTAGATTTCATCAATTGCAGTTCTTTTTTCAAACAGCATCTGGATGAGAATTCCTTGAGTTGTTCATATACAGTGACTCAATATATCTCCAACTTACTTTACAGGAAATTTTTTGTATATCTTCACCACATTTTCTGGCTTGTTAAACTTGATTTCTGCATTGGTAACTGTATTTAGAACACAACCTAGAGCTGTTTACTGAACTTCCTGTTTGCACTTATTTTTAAAATCAATTTTTCTTAAAACTTGCATTTTATCTGTCTCTGGCTTAGCACTCAAGTGTGGGGTCATTTACTGCACTGTTATAACTTGTTGATATTTGTGAACCTCTGCTATCTTTAAAAAAAAAAACAAAAAGCAAACAAATCTTAGTTTTTTCCCACTTTTCTGAGATTTAAAAAAGTTCAGTTACAGGCTTGCTGTTCTGAACTGTTTGTAAGTTTCTTGGAGGCCATTTTTTGCTTGGGCTAAAGGGAAGTCTCTCTGTTCATCAGTGGCAGTGATAAACATTGTGCAGCCTGCCTGCCCCTGTGGGAGTGGTTAATGCCTTGAAACTGTAGTTTTATTGGCCATTTTGGGTCAATTCCAAACTCCTTGAGCTTCCTCTCTTAAAACCTGATTGCCTTGTGGTTTTGGCATCTTTTCAGACTTGTTGGCTGTTGGTGAAGCACCCACCAAGAGGAGAAAATGCTGAGAGAAGAAAGGAGCCACTTTTGAGATTTTAAGTATTTTCTTCAGATTATTTTGCTAAGTTTTTCTGCCTAGCCGCCTACTTTGAGCATTTTCTGGCTTGTTAAACTTGATTTCTGCATTGGTAACTGTATTTAGAACACAACCTAGAGCTGTTTACTGAATTTCCTGTTTGCACTTATTTTTAAAATTGTTTTTTCTTAAAACTTGCATTTTATCTGTCTCTGGCCTAGCACTCAAGTGTGCGGTCATTTACTGCACTGTTATAACTTGTTGATACTTGTGAACCTCTGCTATCTTTAAAAAAAAACAAACAAAAAAAAAATCTTACTTTTTCCCACTTTTCTGAGATTTAAAAAAGTTCAGTTACAGGCTTGCTGTTCTGAACTGTTTGTAAGTTTCTTGCAGGTCATTGTTTGCTTGGGCTAAAGGGAAGTCTCTCTGTTCATCAGTGGCAGTGATAAACATTGAGCAGCCTGCCTGCCCCTGTGGGAGTGGTTACTGCCTTGAAACTGTAGTTTTATTGGCCATTTTGGGTCAATTCCAAACTCCTTGAGCTTCCTCTCTTAAAACCTGATTGCCTCATGGTTTTGGCATCTTTTCAGACTTGTTGGCTGTTGGTGAAGCACCCACCAAGAGGAGAAAACGCTGAGAGAAGAAAGGAGCCACTTTTGAGATTTTAAGTATTTTCTTCAGATTATTTTGCTAAGTTTTTCTGCATAGCCGCCTACTTTGAGCATTTTCTGGCTTGTTAAACTTGATTTCTGCATTGGTAACTGTATTTAGAACACAGCCTAGAGCTGTTTACTGAATTTCCTGTTTGCACTTATTTTTAAAATCGTTTTTTTCTTAAAACTTGCATTTTATCTGTCTCTGGCCTAGCACTCAATTGTGGAGTCATTTACTGCACTGTTATAACTTGTTGATACTTGTGAACCTCTGCTATCTTTAAAAAAAACAAAAAACAAAAAAATCTTACTTTTTTCCCACTTTTCTGAGATTTAAAAAAGTTCAGTTACAGGCTTGCTGTTCTGAACTGTTTGTAAGTTTCTTGGAGGCCATTTTTTGCTTGGGCTAAAGGGAAGTTTCTCTGCTCATCAGTGGCAGTGATAAACATTGAGCAGCCTGCCTGCCCCTGTGGGAGTGGTTACTGCCTTGAAAGTGTAGTTTTATTGGCCATTTTGGGTCAATTCCAAACTCCTTGAGCTTCCTCTCCTAAAACCCTCTTTTGTGCGGTTTCACACGTTTTTGTGCATAGTGCAATAACGGGCAGCACCGCCTAATTGGGTTTAAACTATTCCTGGCTCCACAAAGTCTGCTCTTCACTTTTTCCCTTAGAACTGCTCTATCTCTCAAATTAAACACCATATTCTCATCCTAAGGCCCTTCACTGGTCCAAATAAGTAATCTTACAAGTTAGCACTATTAAACCATAAGCACTACTTACTCTTATACTCTCTACGATTACCTTGTCCCCTATTGGACCATCTTAATTCAGTTCCCTATATTACTCTAGCATGTCCAAAGGTCAGTCAATGGTTTCCTCTCCAGCCCAGCCGGTGAATCTGGGAATTTTGAGGCAATGTCACAACTGTCTCATGTACACAGACAACCCTCTCCTCCTCCAAACAGGTTCAAATATATGTGAGAGATGCAACCATATAGCCAAACTGGAGGCTGAGCTCTCTCATCTCAAAACTGGTATAACCAGTCAGGAGGAGAAGGTAACCTCACACAACACAATTCCAGTATCACATAGTCCCACCACATCAGCGAACCAAACACATAAATACCCTAAAACATACTCAGAGGCTCTAAATAAAAATCTACCTAAGCAACAGTGACCTCCAAAGCAGACATCCAAGCAAACGCCACCCCAAAGCAAAACACGCACAGCACATAGCCCACAAGGTCAGTGTGCCAAGCAGCCACAGCCCTTAAGGCTGAATAACGCACCCGATACTCTTGTAATAGGTGACTCTATTGTCAGACACACTGACGTCCCACTCACCAGGCTGAACAAGGAGAAGGTCACAGTGAGCTGCCTGTCGGGCACTAGGATCTGCCACATAACACAAGCACTCAGGTCACTCCAAAGCAAATACAAATATGACTCAGTCATTGTACATGCTGGTGTGAATGACCTGAGATGTACCTCCCTGGACTACATGAAAAGAGACATAGAGGAGCTCTCTGATCATGTAGCCCAGGCCGGTATGACCCTGACCTTGAGCAGCATCTTACCCTCACCTAGAATGATGCCACAGTACAAAGACAAAATGATCGATTTTAACAATTGGCTAAAATGTTGGTGTCATTCAAAGAGGATCCAGTGTCTATCAGCCTGGGATGACATGCTTGACAAGCCACGTTGCTTTGCTAGGGACGGCTTGCACCTGTCACCACTGGGCTTTCGGATACTGGCAAAGTATCTGGCCATCCCCATAGTGCCTTTTTTAGGCAAGGCTCAAAAGTCAAACCCACCTCCATAGACAGCACAAGGTACAAGAAACTAAGGGTAATGCTGCTAAATGCCAGAAGTCTTAACCTCAGGATGCACGCACTCGAAGCTCTCCTCAGTTTGGAGAACATCGATATCTGTGCAGTGACAGAAAACTGGTTCAAGGCTCCAGAGAGCACCCCAGCACTACCAGGTTACACCAAATATCATGCTTTTTGGCCCCAAAACCCAGACCGAACCACAAAAGGAGGGGGAGTTTCCATATTTATCAAGGATATCCACACCTCCAGGTTAGTGGCATTGCATGAAGTATTGGAGACCATCCATGTGCAACTAACAGTGGGAAAAACTGCTTTTCAGTTTATAGCATCCTACAGACCACCCTCTCAAAGTCAGGAATCCCACTTGGCTTTCCTGAAAACATTGGAGAACATGAAGATCTCTCCGAACACCATTATATTGGGTGACTTCAACTACCCAAACATAGACTGGGAGCACGACATAAGCCCCAGCACCTTAGCCCAAAGGTTCCTGGAAATTATAAACTCAAATGCTATGGAACAACTAGTCACCACTCCCACAAGAGGGGATAACATACTAGACCTGATCACTACCAACATGGGGACTCTATGCTCCATACCAGAAGTATATCCTTCATTGGTAAGATCAGACAATAAATTAATTTCACTGAATATCCTCATCCCGACCCCACCCCCAGCCCAGAAAACCACAGTGAAAAACTTCTCAAAAGCGAACTTCTCACTTCTCAAAACCGAAGTGAAATCTTTCAAGGCCCCAGGGCCAGTGGAAACTACGGCCCAAACTGCAGAATCCTATATAAAAGCATTCTACGGACATCTCCAGGAATGCATGGATCAAGCTATCCCAAACAAAACCAAGACCCAATCATCCAAAGGCAGGTGTCCAGTCTGGTGGACCCCAGCCATAAATAGACTGTACAACAGAAGGAGGAAGATACTACATGATAGAGCAAAATCCTTAATAGGGAAGGCATCTCTGATCAGTACTAGCAAAAAATTACGATCCCTCATAAAATCCTCCAAGGCCAGCTTTGAGAGAACAATTGCACAGGACACTAAAGACAATCATAAGGCTTTTTTCAGTTATGTTAGGAACCTGGGATGCAACTCCCAGACTTGTTCTGAGTAGATTCTAAACGGCATAAAATACACTGAACCCACAGACATCACCAATATCCTGGCAGACAGGTTCAGTGCAAACTTCTCCACCCCCTCCCCCACAAAAGAGCAAGTGTCTATCCCGGCAGGGGGCTGCCTCGCAAACATCTCTGATGCTCAGGTGAAGGCTGCCCTCTCCAAAGCAAAAAACACTGCTTCCATGGGACCAGATGGCATCCCGGGTTGCATCCTACATGAACTCCAAGAAGAACTAATCCCTCAAATAAAACAGCTGTACAATCTCAGCCTCACTACAGGATATGTGCCCACAGAATGGCGTACAGCAACAGTGGTCCCACTCCACAAAGGTGGAGCCTCCATGGACCCTGTAAACTATCAACCCATAAGCCTGACTAGCTTAGTCTGCAAGGCTATGGAGAGGATCATCATGGAGCTCATAAACAAAGACATTGGGGACCTACAGACACTAGATCCTACCCAATTCGGCTTCGTCAAGGGCAGATCCTGCCTTTTGAACCTGGTTGACTTCTTTGAAACAGTCACCAAAGCCATAGATGAAGGGAAGATAGTCCACACAGCCTATCTAGACCTAGCAAAGGCATTTGACACAATACCCCACGTGGGCATCATAGATAAGCTATCCAGCTTAAATATAAACCCCTATGTCACAAGATAGGTCGCAAACTGGCTCAAAGACAGAATCCACAGAGTGAGAGTTGCTGGAGCCATGTCAGACTCAAAACCAGTCACAAGTGGTGTCCCACAAGGTTCTGTCCTGGGACCGCTCTTGTTCGGTATATACTTTTCCGAGGTACAGGCCAACGTGGGAGGACTATGGCTCAGCAAGTTCGCAAATGACTGCAAACTGGGTGCCATAATCGACTCTCCAGCTGACACAAACATCCTTCAAAAAGGTCTCACAGAGATGGATAACTGGTGCCAGAGCCATGGTCTAAAGCTAAATGCCAAAAAGTGTATAGTCATACCCTTTGGCAAAAACAATGTGCCCACAAACTACCATATAGGCGGTAAACCATTAAGTACAGAGAAAGTAATTAGGGATCTGGGGACTCAAGTTGATAGCAATCTCTCCTTTGACAACCACATTGCCAAAGTGGTTAGAAAGACCTTCTACATGGCCCACCTCATCATGAAAGGATTCACATCTAGATCTAGAGAGGTAATTGTGCCCCTTTATTCATCCCTCATCAGGCCCATCATAGAATACAATGCCTCTTTTGTGATGTACCTTACCCGACACCTGCAGCAATTAGAAAGACCCCAAAAGTACCTCACCAAGAGGATCAAGGGACTCAAATAGATGCCATATGCAGCTCGGTTAAAAAAACTCCAGCTCTACTCAGTTGCATACCGCCTACTTCGAGGCGATCTATGCCTGACATATAAAGCTATGTCCAATCCAGAATTAATGGACATGCTCCACCTCAGTAAATATAAATCCCTTAGAGCCACATGCTTGAGGGACTTGAACCTCAGCAGAGAAATAAATAGGTCTTGCTGGAGGGACAGATTCACAACCCAAAGGCTCCCTTCGCTCTGGAATAGAATTCCAATTCATGTTAGGCAGAGCACCTCATTGAATCTCTTCAAGAAGAATCTTGATGAGTGGATGGGGGATCGTAGGTTTGTTCCGGGGATTACATCCGTGTCACTATTAGACAGAGGCATAGTAAACTAAACCGTAAAAAGGGCACAGTATACTCAAACCAAGGGGTGGCGTAATCCAAACAAAATCGGGCTAGGCTTATAATTGCCCCAGGGCAGATAGCCTAGTATGAACCTATGAACCAAAATTGATATTTGTGTAGTTTAGTAGTTTATCTATAGAGTTCTGCCATTTTAAACTTGAAAATCATGCAAATTTCCTATATTATTATACTAGTTTATGGAGCTCTGAAAATTCACTGCTTTCAATTTGCCATTTAGGCTCCACTCCCAGGGTGTACAGTTCTTAATATGCAATGATACTATTCAAAACATACAGCTGTATCCAAACCAAGGCTATGAATAAGACTCTGATCAGTGTTCTGAAAGAGATTTTGGCTAGGCATGGGATATTCAATACAGTCATTTCTGATAATAACTAATATTTTAAGAACTTGGAATTTCAGCGGTTGGCCTTATAATGGCAATTTTTTTGCATTACTGTAAGCCCAAGATACTTACAGGCCAATGATCAAGTTGACAGAGCTATTCAAAAAGTAAAAATCTCATGAAACTAATCTACCTTAGATGATATAGAGGATTGCCATCTTGTACTGTTCAAAATATGAAACACTAATTGTCAGCCAGTGTGGTTGTCACCTATTCAGGTTCTGTAGGGTCAGCAATTAAGATCAAAGCTTCCTATTTCATTGTAACTGCAACAAATGGCATGTCTTAAGGAACAATGAAAATATGGTCAGCACATCTAAAGGAATAACTACAACTGCATGGCAATAAACAATACTTCAAAAAGGAGACATTGTGAAGATATTTGACCCAATGACAAAAATAATAGTCTTGCATAAGTCGGTGTACTAAAGTCAGATGAACTATCACATTCTTGAATTGTTTAAACAACAAATTGTAATTTTTAAAGATGGCATAGATGCCACTTGTACAGAATAGCCTAAACAAACTCTGTGACTCACCACAAATGTTTCAAGGGGCAGAAAAATGGAGACAACAAACTAAATAAACTCTGTTACAGAGATGGTAACACAAAAATTCTGTGCTGCTGCTGTGTTCCCTCCAAGGTAGAAAAAGGCACACTGGAAATTCGATGTTCTTAGAATGTGATCACTGTTTAAGACTATCAGCCATCCCCCAGGGACCAAAACCTAAGAAACATTTACCTCATTCCATAAACCATTAATAAATTAGACCGAGTTCCTCTCTGTCGACTAGGGTACAGCAGAATGATTAAGCCACCCAAGAGGCATTTATGGGAAATATTCACCAACTTAAACTGTAGAAAGTATTACAGGTTCATAAGTAAGTACAAGGCTAGCTGCCCTTGCAAGCCATTTTAAGCCTAGCCAATTTCTCTTTTTGTGCTCAAAATAGCCTATCACTTTCAATTATAGAGTGGCCTTAACCATCCCATGGTTGATAACTATATATAATCCCTAATAAGAATAACTAGGATCATACAATAGATATTTTGAGGGACACATGCAGGGGATAAAGCATTTAGGAGCTGCCTCTCTCCATTAGTAGTATAGGAGGCAGTCCTGGGGTAAATGTTCTGCTTCCCATCCATAGATATAAGTTGCATTTGAAAATGGACTGGGATAAACTTTTTTGTGTGGATGGCGAGTCTGATCCACAGCAGCTGTATCATCTGCAAAATATACCTGCCACTCCAAGTCATTCTGTTGATGTTGCAGAAGAGGTTTTAATTTCTACACTGAGTATTGCTGATGTAATTTGATTTACTGTTTTGCAGTAAATCTATCAGTAATGGGTCAGAGAATGCATTGTATGTCAGACACAAGTCATTGTTTAGTAGTCTCTAGGATGCCAAGTGTAGTAAAATGGCTTTGAGTCAGCCCCTGTAGGACATGCTGTTTAGGCGTTGTATCCTTTCAGAAAGGTATTTCTGTGGGCATTCCAGTTGTTGCAAGCGTTTGGATAGATACATGCCAAAGGGGCCATTACATTCAATGATTAGCCTAATGAGGGCTGAGGGGGAACAATGATATCATTAGATATAGACACAATCCCTTTGTTTATAAGCTGTGTAAATAGAAGGACTTTCTTATAACAGTAGACACATGTTGGTCAAAACTTAGGTCACTGTCCAGAAAAGTTCCCAAATCCCAAAAAATTGGGTCAGGTATTCAATGTGGTAGTTCCCTGGGGTAGATGGCATTCCAAAGGATACAGTAATGCATTTTTTTGGCAGTTAGTTTCAGGCTATGAATTTTGACACCAGTTATTTATTTGAGACAACTCTTCCTGCTGGATGGCTAAGTCATTTGGACGTTCAGTGGCTGCTCCTAGCTTACAGTCATTTGCAAACTTAGTCAGCCAGAGCCCTTTAGTATTGGCTTTTATTTCGAAAAAGTAGATGCTAAAAAGAAAAGGTCCCAGCACAGAAACCCGGGGAATTCCACTGGTGTCTGGTCCCTTTGTGGAGGTAATTTCCCCTATTATGAATATTTACATCCTATCTGTGAGCCAGTTGGCAATCCAGTAGGTGACATAGGGGCTTATTCTCCATTTATTTAGCTTTTCTACTATGCCTGAGTGGGCAATTGTGTCAAATGGTTTGGCTAGGTTGAGGTATGCAATGTGTTTTGCCTTCATCTATTGCTTTGGTGACTTTTTCAAAAAAATCCAGCAGGTTGAGTAAGCATTACCTGCAATTGATGAATCCAAACTGACACAGGTCCAGTGTTTGGAGGTTCCTATCTCCTAAATGATTAATTACATGATAAGTCTTTCCATGGCTTTGCATATGAGTCTGGTCAGTCTTATGGGTCTGTAATTACCTGGGTCTGTGAAAGGTCCTCCTTTAAGTGGGGGAATAACTGTAACTGTTCTCCACTTCTTACAAAACCTATATAGAGGCTAAGACTGAATAGTGTTGTTAGGGATGGGGCTAAGTTGTGCTTTTTGTTATTTAAGATACATCCAGGAATACTTTCAGACTCCAACAATGCAGTATTTTTAGCTTTTGATAGCACTTTTAGGACTTAATCTTGTGTAATAGCTGGAGGTGAACCAGTTTTAGGTATATCTTGAGGGATAGATGGAGGGGAGAGAAGAAAAAAAATAAATTTAAAGGCAAGTATGTTCACTGTATCTACATCCTTAGTAAGTGTAAGTAACATCCTTTACAATCAGATCAGCACATCACTACATTGTATTTTTGAAATTATGAACAAAAAAAGCCTCGTGATTGTCTTTGTCTTGGGTAGCTATGTTAGCCTCACACCTGATTTTGGTATATTTTATTAAGCTCTTAAATCATTATTTATCAGGGCTCTAACATTCTGGGAATTACTCTAATTAATTTTGGTCAAAATTATTTTCTTTTTATTATAAAGCTTGCTGGTTTTATGGTTTCTGTGGTTTGCCCTGCACTCTTTCCTATGGGGTACAGATGCATCTTTGCAGCTGTTTGCATGCTGGTATAGTGTACTGGTCTTCATTTCTGCATATTCAGTGAAGTTAAGTCAGTTTGACAGGTATTTGAATCTTGGCAATGTATCACTTTGGAGAAGGAAGTTTGTCTTAATTAAATTTCTAAAGGTACCTTCTGTGAAGGGAATGCTTTATTATTGCTTTACTCTTTGTTTTTCAAGCATAGCTAGCGAAAGTATCTCTTCAGAACTATATGCAGTGATAATAGTTTAGTAGATATGATATCTCACCTTGTACATAGCTTGTTTTCTTCATCTTGTATAATATATATATATATATTTTTTTTATCTTTACAACAGAAGTAGAAGTATAGTAAATATTAAACAGGGCTCTGTTCCTTTAATAAACATGTGCTGTCAAAAGGCATACTTTCCTGAAATATTTGTGTTGCTTCATGGATCTCACAAAAGTAAAATGTCAGTTCAGACCAAATCCACGTTTGATCTTTTGTTTTTATAAGTTAAAGAATATTTAATGTTTATTGACTTCTTAGTCTGTATGCAGCTTTACCACTAACAGACAATGCACTGTATAAGTTACTTGAAAATAAGAAAACATATTGCACCTATTTATAAAGGTTAACTGACTTTCAAAACAAACAGAAAAAAATGAGAAGATATTTTTGCATAGGGCCAGCAATACATTAACAGAGCCCTTTCGAGTACTTTCTAGATAGAACATAGCTGCAAAATATCTCATATTTGCTAAATCCTAAGTAAATAAAACTAGACAACTGGGAAATATACTGGAGAAAAATAATGATATACCACTGGCCTGATATTTAATCTGCAATGGAAGTAATAATACAGTCTGAAAAGTTTCCAAATATATATACGCTGACACATAAAATATTAAAACCTCAAAGATCAAAATGTATACGATTTCCAGAAAGAAAGTAAATGATGTATGAAATATGACTATATTGCCAATTTTACTTACATCCGTCTTTGATAATTAAAAATTTGGCCACTGCTTATTGTGAATCTTTGTACTAAAACTAGGCAGCTTGAAGATGAAATACGACAAACAGAAGCCATCAGCTGCGTCTGTGTTACTCAAGCACGTAACTTAACTGTTGGATGAATGTGAAGCCTAAATGATGCTACAAAAGAGTTATAAGTATACTTGATGAATTCAATGAACCTTAGCAAATGGATTTTTGTTGTCTTGCAATAATTATGACTGAGAATGTTGTGTATATGAACATGGCCTTGCTTAGGATCTATATTGTTAAATGTAAAATTTTAGAAGAAGCATATGCTGATATAATCTTAGAACTTTTACTTTATAGTTTATGATTCTGGATGGCACATATTTGCCTTCTAACAAGAAAACTGATTAGTCTGTTCTATATAGCATTCCCGGACAAAACTGAGAAGACTGATACAATATTCCAGCTCTGTGATCTCATATTATTGCAGTTATATATGTTTTTTTATCTTAGAAAATGATGTTAGAGCTGGCTGCTAGTATATCTTAACAGGATTGCAAAATTGTCGTAGAAGTGTATTAAAAAGTGAAAAGCATGGTTGTTGTTGAAAATCCTAAAACTGTTGCTGGTTTTGCTTTTGTAAATGATTTAATTAAGTAATATGCAAACACAGAGAGAAAAGATGGTGCGGCGTTTGCTTGCTTCTCAAATGTTATACAAATTGTGCCCAGCCAGATACAAGCACGTGTAAGTACATGTGGTACTATGAAATACAATGCATTTCCTCCTATGTTTACTATGCAGCCTGAGAAACAGATTATGTGATGTAGTTAATTATTAATATTTGTTAGACAGTGGGGAAAAAGCTGAATGATAGGCCCTCCAATTTCATATGTACACTTCTGTTTAAAATGCTTGAAATGTTTTAAAGTAATGAATTCTATTATTAATTATTAGTAACTGTTATTTTGTTTCTTTTTGGAAAATTATTCAAGACTACCAGGGGCCCAAGGTGTACTTAATCTACTTAATCTGCTACTAAGAATGAAAACCTAGCAAGTCTTGCTTTTCAAGTTTCTAATCACAGTGTTTGCAGTAGTGTAAATAGGATAGGGCAAAAAGGGCAATCCTCGGGATCTGACTTGTCAGGGGTGCAATTTGCCAATGTAAAAATTAAAAAAAATGTATCTTTAATTAAATATTACATTTTTCCCCTTTAAGGGAACAACAACACCTATGTCTTAAACTACTTGGGCAGTGCAATAAAGGCAGTGCATTTAGTTAAATCTAGTGCAATAAAAGCAGTGTCTTTAATTAAATCTTTGGTACCCACTGCAAATTGAGAGATATCTTGTTTTGGGTATTGAAATTGCTCACTATGGGTGGATTTGGTGTGTGGGGAAAGACAGAGACTGAGTGGGCAGAAAAAAAACAATTCAGTGGGAAAAGTATGGTTACTTACTAGTATGCTTGCTGTGCATACATGGGCAAACTACTGAAGGGATCGTTGGTGGAAATGTTCAGTTTTAGTAGCTGTGCATACTTGGACAGATTGCTGAAGGGGACATTGGTGGGAAATGTTTCATTTTAGTGCTTGTGCATGCTTGGACAGACTGCAGAAAGGGTCATTGGGAGGTAATGTTTCATTTTGGAGTCATTGAAAACTGTTTGTGCATACATGGATAGATTACTGAAGGGGTTGTTATCCTGGGAAAATGTGTTTTACTTTGGTGCTTGTGCATATATATTTGGACAGAATACTGAAGGGATTACTTGGAGAAGTATGCTTCATTTGGATGTCATTTGAGTGCTTATGCATGCCTAGACAAACTACTGAAGGGGTCATTGGGGGAAGTGTTTTATTTTGGTGCTTGTGTATACTTGGACAGATTACTGATGTGGTTGTTTGGGAAAAGTTTCATTTTGGTGTGTGTACTGTGTGCATACATATATGGACAGACTACTGAAGGGTTGTTGGGGGAAATCTTTTCATTTTGATGTCAGTGATGTACTTGTGCAGACATGGACATACTACTGAAGGGGTCACTTGGGGAAATGTTTAATTTTGGTGCCTGTACCTACATACCTCTACAGACTACTGAAGGGTCTGCTTGCTGAAATGTTTCATTTGAGCGCTTGTACATACGTGTACAAACAGATTACTAAAGGTGTCATTTGGACAAATATTTCACTTTTTTAACAAGAAACATCTTTATTAAATTACCACATATGACATAGGCAATTATACATTTAAATAAACATAAACAAACCATATTGACATACTCTTAGTTGCAAACATTATATATTACACACCATGTTGACGTAATTGTACTTGCAAGCATTATACATGACTTATAATCTATCCAGTCATTGTCAAACATTACATAGCTCATTCAAATCCTGCCTTCTTTTAAACCTTGTTCAACTTCTGCATGTATTGTTCCCACAAGTAATATTTTCCTGTGTAATTTGCTCTGTTTCTTTTCTAAATATCCAAATTCCAGTTGTTTTATCTCTGCTTCTATATTCACTACTTCTTAGTAAATTTGGTTTAGATTGCTTTAGATTTTGATTTCCATTTTCTAGTAGTTTTTTGCAGTCATCATAATTAGACACTGCTAAGCCTTACTATGTCTAGGCAATTCCAGTTCTGTATCATAGCTCAAAAAATATCATTTCTTTAGTTACACCATTTTGCTCACCCAATATTTCTGACAGATCAGTCTGCAGGAAATATTTAAAGTCTGCCAACTCATTACACTCTCAAAAAAATGTTCACAGTTACCTCTTTCTTCCCCATCACACATCCAGCATTTGCTGTCTACCTGAAGAAAAAATGTTTGGAGCCTACTCAGGGTATAAAATATCTATATAAACACTTCCAAGCAAAGATTATAAATCTTCTAGACTCTGCTGCATATTTGGGAGACATACCTATAGCTTCCCATTCTTTCTTTGAGAATTGCTTATCCACTTTCTCTCTTCCCAATCCTTTCTCACCTTCTCTGATTAAGTCACATAGTTATCACGCAATAGTTTGTATGCTGTACTAATTATTCTTTTTTAACAGCAGCTTCTGTTCTATATTCTACTGAAAACTCTACCAGTGTTGGTCTTTTGTTTAGGATTCCCCTATTTCTTTCTCTTTGCCTATACTCTGATATCAATCCTTGATAGAAAAGGCAATCAGGGCAATCTTTATCCTGCATTCCAAATGAATATTTGGCCTTTTCTTATTCTGTTACTTTTCCCTCTCTAATTATTTGCTCTTAATACCTTGGTTGATTTATAATTTTTTCCAATAAATTCAACTCACTATTGTCTATTGTCTGTATCCCTTGTTACAGTCATCCCTATCAGCAGAATCTCATTTCTCCATTCCCGCATTATCTTTGTTCTTAGACTAGTTTCTGCTACTTTATAAATATAATATTTTGTCTGGTTAATCTTATTCTCCTTAAAGATCTGCATCCATAATCCCAGTCCCACCTTGTTTCTTGAGCTCCCCCCTACTTCATCATCATCCCTTTATACTTTGAATTATAAGATTGCACTTGTGATATATATATTGGAACCTTAACTGTCTAGCTCTGAAATACCCCTTCAAATCTTGTAATCCCAAACCACCTTGTTCAGTTGGAAGAATCAGCTTATCCCACTTGACACTTGCCATCTTCCCTCTCAGATAAAATCCTTCAGCTTTTTATTAATTGCTATCTACAACTTCTCCTCTGGTGTCTCAGTTTTATTTAATTGGCCTTCATTTTTATTTTAGTTATTATTGGCACATGATCTGAAATAGTTATTGGATGCATATCAAAACTTTCAAATAAAAGGGCATGTTCCTGTGAAATGTAAATTCTGTCTAGCCTAGCCCAGTTTTTGTATATTGGGGAATAATATATAAATTCACTCTGAACTTTTTATTTTATTGAAAGCCCTCAGATAAGAAAAAAAAAAAAAAAACACCCGCAATTCACCCAAAAACCTATTTACTAAATATTAACACACAAAACTATGTACATCTTCAAATACTGAAGTGTTACTTTCCTAATAGGAATGTTGTTGTGTCTTCTGGCTTTTCCCGGTTAGAGGTCGCCACAGCGGAACTCCAATCCGCTAATGATTGGCAGTAGATTTTTCATGAACGCCGAGGTGCCAGCTCGAAGTTCAACCTTCACTGAAGGCACACCCATTATGGATGTCTTTCGAACGTCCACCCAATGCCCCAAATTGAAAGCCACACTCACAAACTTGGATTAACCAAAAAGGCAGGTTATCCATGTTAAGACACATGGTATAACCTGCGCTTCTACTAAGAGCGGTCTGGTTTTGTCTTATCTTTATTGCTCTCCCAGAAAGAAAACACTGGAATGATTTCAGAAATTTATTGTCTTAGCCATTCAAAGAAAGACATTAAAAGAAAGAAGTATTCTTTTTTATTACTCTGTATCAGATTGTCTCCATGGAAACGAGAGCCAGATACAGGCTTGCTTCTACAAGTATTTATTTATTAACTTGTTTATTTGTTAGAGGAGAGCTTTATTATATTCAATGTTCTTTTTTATTTATTTGCTTTCCCTTAAAATGAGTTACTAGTTAAAGCCAAGAGCCGTAATAAGTCATTCCCCTATGCAAGAAAGAAAAAACACATATTATTTTTCTTGTTTCTTACTCTTTTGAACAAGTTTTTCTTCTTTTTTTTCTTTACAATTCAATGCCTGCCTACGTTACTTAAACTGAACAAGGAGAAAGAGAAAAGAATGGAAAAAAACAGGGGCACCTGTTTACTTTAGTATACCCATTATACTTGAAAATGATTTAGAAAACTTTACTTTATAGCATGCAGGTAACATGCACTATATAATATTACTGTTAAGAACAAAAGTTTGTTTTGCTTACAGTTAACTCTTTCCTTCCTCTTCTCCTCTCCTAAGTGTTCCTCCAAACATTAATGACATGAAGTAAGCCATATGCTTTAGAGACCTCTACAAGTTTAAGTTTAACAGTCAGAAAAGTCTGATATTTCCAGGTATTCTTGTTCTGTCATGTTTCACAAATATAATTAATGCTTTATAATCTAATAGTTATTTGTCAGTTTCTGAGTTACTGTTTTTATTCCTTTTTATCCCAATCTCCCAAATCCAGATGTTCGTCGTCTCCCATTGCTGCAGTCCTGACAAATGGGTACTCCGCTGCCCACTATCGGCCCGAATACCAAAGGGCTAGAACTGGCGTCGGTCATGGCGCCAGAGACTGACGTAAGCACTTGTCAGTACAAATGCGCATGACCGACGCCATAACCTCAGTCTTTCTTGCCGCATGGTCCTCAGCAGAAGCAGTTTTTGCAAGTGCCGTTCGGCGTTCTGGAACTGTCGGTTTTTCGAGTTTCAGACCAGATACCAAGTTGGCTAAGTACCCTGTTGGGAACATTTTTTGTCTTTTTCTTGCCTCAAGTGTTGCCGGATGTCAGAAAAAGTTAATAACTGTATTTCTTGTGGGAAACAGATTCCTCATAGAGATTACCATTCACTTTGCATTCCTTGTTTAGGGCCTGAGCACGACGTTGTTGGGTGTCGCTTTTGTGCTACTTTTAACAGGCGTACTATTAAACGTCGGTTGGACTGTGCTAGGCTGGTGTTTGGTAGGTGTTGTAATTATAACATGCCGTCGGATTCTCCGACTACTGGTTCTTCTAAGAAGCGCATAGATAAGTCTTTGCGGTCCAAACAGTATGTGGCGTCCACTCCGGACGTCGGTTCTGTGGAACCACTGACTGCTTCAGTGGCTCCTTCTGACAGTTTACCAGTGTGTCTTGGGGAGCCTTTGTTACTGCAGGAAGTGGCTTCTCCTGTGTTAGGCCAGGCTGAGGGTGCTTCTTTGTTGTCAGTAGCTTCCTCCCCTCATAGGGTAGTTAGGCCTCCTCCTTCTCAGGGCAAGGGCCATTCTAAATCTAAGTCTATCCCTGCTGGTGCTAATCCCCAGGGTCCGGCTCCTAGGAAGCACATGTTAAAAATGGCTGAAGATTTGATTACTTTAATTAGGGGTTCCATGCCCCCTCCTGTGAAGCGGCCCAGAATTGACACAGAGTTGGGGGGTCTGGTTCAGTCTTCCAATGAGTCTGATTCCTCTGTGGAAGAGCTTCAGGATTTCCCTCCCTATTCTGATTCGGGGGCAGAGGACGCTACTCCCTCTGCGTCCCCTCCAGAAGATTTTTCTTTCTCTGAAACTTTGCATTCCATGAGGGAACATTTCCAGTGGGATGGCCAGGATTATTCTGATTCTCGTAAAAGGCTGAGAGAATTCTTGTTTTTACCTCAGCACAGGCCTTTGGCTATTCCCCCTGTACTGGATGTTGTTCAGGATGTGTTTTCTGAGGCTGCCCTTACGCCTCCTGCCCTGGTTAAACCAGATAGATACTACAGGGTTCCGGAAGCTCACAAGTACTTATACAAGAGTCCTAGGGCTGATCCAGAAACTATTTCTCAAGGCCCCGAGGGTGTTAGGGCTTCTGTGGTTAAGAATCCAATTCCTCTGGACAAGGATGCTAGGGCCCTGGATAGGTGGGGTAAAAAACTGTATACCTCTTCTACTTTGGCTATGAGAGCTTTTAATTGTCAGTTTCATATGCTCAGGTATCAAAATTATTTGCTGGGTCAATTGAAATGTAAAGTAGATGCTTTAGCTGAAGGTGTTGACTGTAAGGAGCTTCAGGATTTAGTGCATGCTTCAGACCAGGTTGGTAAGCATTCTTTGCAGTGTGGTTTTGATGCTTTACAAGCTTCTTCCAGGGTGGCTGCTACTAGTTCTGTTGTTCGCAGGCATGCCTGGCTTAAAGATCAGACCTTGTCGGAGCATGTTAAGGCTCGAATTATGGATGCTCCTTTGCAATCTGATGTTCTTTTTGGCCCTCCAGTAGAATCAGTTTTGAAAATATGGAGGACAAAGCTAAGTCTATGCAGACAGTTAAGGCCTTTTTACAGGTTCAGCCCCCTAAGTTCAGTAGGACTTGGCCTGCTAAGGGATGGTCTTTTCCCTCTTCGGATTTTCATTCTAGGGGCAGGTCAGAGGTAGGGCTTCCTCTCAGGGCCCTGTTACTTCTAGGACTTTGAGTTCTTCTACCCCTTCTGCTGGGGAGGGCAGGGGTCAGTCCTTTCGGAAGCAGATCCAATGACCTGTGTCTTCAGCTGCCAGACTCTGCTTTGCTGGCAGCTCCTCTAGGAGGAAAACTGGGACTTTTCAAAAGGAATTGGCATTTGGTTACCCAAGACTAATCGGTATTGGACATTATAACTCGAGGCTACAAATTTTATTTTCACACATTCCCTCCTTTCAAAGGTATGCCGGATGTGCCTCATCAGCAAAGACTGGAAGCACGGGCACAAATTTCTTCTCTGCTTCAGTTGGGAGCAATACAGGAAGTTCCTTCTGCGGAAAGAGGCACAGGGTTTTATTCCCGTCTTTTCTTAGTGCCAAAGAAAGGAAATACTTGGAGACCCATTCTGGATTTATCCATTCTAAACACCTTTCTGGAAATTCCAAAATTCAAGATGTTAACACTGCAACAGCTGTTACCTATGCTGGGCAGAGATCACTGGATGGTGACTTTGGATCTCAAAGAGGCCTATCTTCACATTCCTATCAGGCCCAGTTGCAGGAAATTCCTGAGATTTCGGAATGGGAATTTACATTATCAGTTCTCTGCATTGCCCTTTGGCTTATCTACTGCGCCCAGGGTATTCACAAAAGTCCTGGCTCCAGTAATAGCTTTTTTCAGACTACAAGGTATTCAAATCTATCCTTATCTGGACGATTGTTTGATACTGGCTCAAGGCAAGCACGAACTTCTTCATCATCTGCAGTATGTAATGACAGTTTTAAGATGCCTAGGGTATTCTGTGAACGAAATAAAGTCCAGTCTAGTACCCTCACAAGAGATGTGTTTTCTGGGTGTAAGACTGAATACAGCTACTCAGATGGCATTTCTTACCCCGGACAAACAAAGAAATCTTCACCTATACTTCCAACAGCTATCAGTACTGTCCAGGCTGACTGCAAGGACAGTCCTTCAAGCCTTGGGGTTCATGGCATCTTGCATTCTAGTACTTCCCAATGCCAAACTGCATATGAGGAAGCTACAATGGTATCTCAAAAGCGTTTGGACTCAACACAGCCACAATTTGGACACTGTCATTCGAATTCTACCTTGCATTCAGAAAGAATTTGTGTGGTGGGCTCAGGAATGTCACCTAAACAAGGGACTCTCTGTGACCCAACCAGAGGCAAGTCAGATATTAACGACAGACGCCTCGGAGTCAGCCTGGGGAGCTCATTTCAAAGGAAAATGGATTCAAGACCTTTGGCCCCCAGAGCTACTTCACTTGCATATCAACATGAAAGAGATGCTGGCAGTTCAATTTGCATTGAAAGCATTCAAGGACCTACTTCAACCAGGACTGGTGTTGATTCGAACAGACAACACGACTGTCATGTGGTACATCAACAAGCAGGGGGGAACTCATTCTTACCCTCTTTGCAGACAAGCAATGCTGTTATGGGAAACTGCTTTAAATCTGCACATCACTCTTCGAGCACAGTTTCTGCCAGGAGCACAAAATTCTTTAGCAGATGTTCTGAGCAGACAGATGGTGGTTCCTCACGAATGGAAGTTGGACCCTCAGGTATTTCTTCAGTTGACCATGGCTTGGGGAACTCCAGACATAGATCTGTTCGCTTCTCCTCTGAATTTCCAACTACTGTTTTGCACAAGGCTGTTTCATCCAAAAGCCTGGAAAATAGATGCACTATCCTTCAGTTGGAGCAACCTTCACGTGTATGCCTTTCCTCCTCTGCCTCATCTTCCAAAAGTACTGTTGAAAGTCAGGAGGGACAAACCTTGCATGATCCTTATAGCACCGGATTGGCCTCGTCAGCATTGGTACCCTCTGTTGAGGAGCTTAATTCATGGGACACCTTGGCCATTACCACAGATTCCTCACTTATTGTCTCAGGAAAACAATCATTTTCTCAATGTCAGGGTGCAATCCCTACACCTGACAGCCTGGCGCATTCTATTTTAAAGAAGGAGGGCCTTCAGCTCCCTCAACAAGTTTTGGATGTTATTTTGGAGGCCAGGTGACCTAGTACTTGAAAGGTTTATACTGATATATGGAAGAGATTTTTTTCTTTGGGGTTCAGCTAAAGGCTTTGATGTCAAATTGCCTAATTTGAGTTATACATTGCAATATTTGACTGTTTTATTGGACAAGGGTTTGTCCTTCTCTTCTGTAAAAGTACATGCTGCAGCTATTTCTGCTCACTATGATTGTGACCCTCCTTTGTTTTCACATCCATTGGTTAAACAGTTTCTTAGAGGGGCAAAGAATATAAGACCCCCACAAAGAGCTCCTACTCCTGCCTGGGATCTTAAAAAAAGAAAAGCTGACTCTGCCTCCTTTTGAACCTGCAGCTACAGCTGAATTGAAGTTGTTGTCTTGGAAGACTGCTTTTTTGTTGGCTGTTACTTCTGCTAGAAGGGTATCTGAATTACAGGCCCTCATGGCAGTGGAACCTTTTCTGATTTTTCACAAGGACAGAGTTTCCTTACGTACTACTCCTACTTTTATGCCTAAGGTAGTTTCTGATGTGGCGTTGAACCAATCTATACATTTGCCTACCTTTTATGCTAACCCCCAAAATGAAGGGGAAAGAATTTTGCATTCTTTGGATGTGCATAGGCAGTTACGGTATTATTTGTTCAGAACCAATGAGTTCCGGAGATCTCAACAGTTATTTGTTTCATTTGCTGTGGCTTCTAGTGGGAAAGCTGTCTCGAAACAAACTATTTCCAAGTGGATTGGCCATTGTATTGCTTTTTGTTACTCTCATCATGGTAGGGAGATTCCAGTTGGGATCAGGCCTCATTCTACTAGGGCTACGGCCACCTCTACTGCTTTTTTGAGAGGGGTAGCTATGAAAGGCATTCTAGAGGCAGCTACTTGGAGTTCTGTACATACCTTTACAAAGCATTATCATTTGCCTCTTTTTTCTAGGTCTAGGGCTGGGTTTGCCACTGCAGTCTTGCAGGGCATGTCTGCAGCTCCTCCTGCTATTTAGTTGACCAGCCTCCCTTTTTCCGTTGCTCTGGGATTCTACCCATTTGTCAGGACTGCAGCAATGGGAGACAACGAACATAGTACGGTTTTGTACCTACCATAAATGTAGATGTTCGAGGATCTCCATTGCTGCAGTCCCCTCCTTCCCCCTTTTTTCTTTTTACATTGGGGTTTTTTGGGTGGTGTTTTCTTTTTTTTTTTGCATTCTGACATCTGAGGCAAGAAAGACTGAGGTTATGGCGTCGGTCATGCGCATTTGTACTGACAAGTGCGTCTCTGGCGCCTGCGACCGGCCAGTTCTAGCCCTTTGGTATTGAGTACCCATTTGTCAGGACTGCAGCAATGGAGATCCTCGAACATCTACATTTATGGTAGGTACAAAACCGTACTTTTCTGTTTCCTTTCCAACATACTCTTGGTTCTTCTGCTCAATTGTTGTGTTTTTTTTCTTCTTTTAAGCATTTTCTGTTGAAACACTGGAAAAGACTTCAGTGACACAGTCTCTCTCTCTCTCTCTCTTTCTCTCTCTCTCTCTCTCTGGTCTTTATTACCAGGACAACAAGAAGCAGAATCTTCTTTTGTTTCACAGCTCACTTTTTGCTGGACAAACTTTTGTATTTCCTCCTTCGCATGTTCTGCATCAAAAAATGATTTTGTCCCGCCAGGAAAGAATATTCTGAAGTTAGCTCGGTATTGCAGTTTGAATTTCATGCCTGCTTTCCAGCATTCCCTGATTAGTGTAATACATTTGCTCCTCTTCTGTCTGGTCTATAGTGAATGCCATTTTCCACAAACAGTATACTGTCTCCCACATTTAGTACTTTGTCCTTCTGTCACAGCTTTGTCAGAATCAAACTCCTTCTGCTGGTAGGATTGCATCTTTACTGTTAGGATGTTCTCTCATGGCCAAGTTTGGTGCACACACATGATCTGCCCTTTCAATTAACAACTCCTGCTGTGGAATACCAGTCCATTTGCTTATTTGTGTTTTCATACAGTTGCTAAAGTCTGTTCCTTTCAGTTTGTGTAGTATAGCAGAAAATCTAAGGTGTTCCCTCCATGCTCTGTCCTCTAATTCTATTATTTTTTGAAACATTTCTTCTTGAGCAGCCTCATATTCAGCCAGCCTTTTTTTCATTTCAATCTTAATTTTTTACAGTTTTATCACCTTATTTGAATATCTGTTTAAAGCTTCTTCCATTTTATTCAGCCTTTTGTTATTTGAATTGATATATTTCATCATTTATATTTGTCAGCTCTGAGTATATTTGACTTATTTTTCCTCTTAGCTGCTGGAAGTCATGTCTTGCACCAGAGCTGGAGTTTGCACTCCCTTTAACTGAGCAGCTTCACAATTCTTCCTTATCAGTGTTTTTCCTCACCTTTTCTGGTTGCTTTTCTTTCATGTTCACTGAATTTCTTTTTTGCTGTCATCCAGGCAGTGCACTTACTAGCCAGTTACTGAAATGTACCCACAAAATAAGTTTATTGGCTCTCTCTTCTGAGTTTTTGTTTTTACACTGGGAGAGCTGAAATTAAACTGTTACTCAATGCGCAGCCATCTTGGAAATCAGGAAATGTTTCATCTTGCTACTTGTGCATATTTGGACATACTACTTGTCACTCATTTGGTCAGGGTAAAATAGACAAACATTTGTGGGTTCAGTTCAAGCAGCTTTATTACACACAAACACGTCTGAAATGAGGTTATGTAACTTAAACTTAAACTTATAAACAGACTGACTACTGCACTCATACATGTTTACACTCTGGCTGTTCTCTCAAAATGGCACTACTGCCTGCACGTGCTCACTATTTATATGCCCATGCTATATCTAGAAATGATTCTTAAAGGTACATACACATGCTCTGATCTATACTACTGAAGGGGTAACTTGTGGAAAATGTTTAATTTTTGAGTCAGTTAAGTGATTGTGCAGACATGGACAATCCAGTGAAGGGATTTTGGGGGAGAATGTTTCATGTTGGTGTCATTGAAGTGCTTTTGCAGACATGGACAAACTACTGAAAGGATCTTTGGGATCACTGTTTCATTTCGGTGTCATTGAATTGCTTGTGCATATATGGACAAATTATTGAAGGGATAGAATACATTTAGAGAAAGAAAGTGAACAATGCAGGTGACACTACTTGATAGGCAGCTATGTATCAAAGTCAAGCATAATTTTAATGTATATTAACCTTGATTTTAAAACAAGGATATAGTAAGTCCTCACTGATTGGCCAGAAAACCACAAATGTTATGATGTGAAAATCTGTTCATTCTGCAAAAATTGGGACAGATGAGAGATACGGAAGGGCCAGGGCTAAATATTGAACATACGTTACTTAATACTCTGAAAGTCCGTTTATTGCCCAGATGAACTAAGGAAAAAAAAATCAATCAAAATAGCTTTGCCCAATCAAAACTGATGCCTTACTGTACTCCATTTTCTTAACAGGCTTCCTGAGGTCTCCATTAGAATACTTTGAAATACAGGGATTAATTTGCTGTTAGAAGCTATAAGAGTAATATCAGTTCATTGACAAATGTCTTATTACACTGATGAAAATGTGAGCATAGCATTAATGCACACAAGAAGCTTTTGGGCAGGGACATGTACTGATAGTCTGAGTAGAAGCACTGCTATTAAAATAAAAAGAGAAATCACAAGAATCAATTGTGTTTTAAATACATTAAATACTTAGCAAAATAAGCATGTTAGTAGTTTTTCAAATCATGTTTTGGTACTGGTAATAGTCACTGTTGATGTGATATCCCAGTACTAAGTACAAAATGGGAAAAAAGGGGTCGATGCTGATGCTAATACTATTTTGCTACTAAGTAAGAGATACGGGATCTAGTATGAAAATTCCTAATAAGTAAGAGTATGTTCAGTCTAAATAGAAGTTGATAACAGGTTGTTACCCAAAACACTATAGTTTTCAATGAAGAATTCTGAGTTACCTCCCTCTCCAGGAAGGCAAATGATGTTTGTAAAACTGCTGGACCTATAGACAAATGAGTTTTCTGGTAAGATATGCTCTTTTTAATTAAGCAAAAGTGAAGTTTCAGAAGGAATGCTTGAGAATGATATGAATAAGTAGTAATGAATTTTCCTAAATATAAAGAGATGCATCAGTGTAAGGTAAGTAATCAGAAATACATTTTGTTATCATACATGTCCTGGGTCTAAATACAGTAAACTCTCAATTAACTATAACTCAGGCAACCGGCAAAAAAAAAAAAAAAATCAAAGAAATACAGTACAATTTTCATTTGTTACACTTTCTATTTTCCTCTGCGGAAACATCCTTTACATTTTTTAGAGTTCTACAGTTTTAAAAAGGAAGATAGGAATACATTCCCTTTCTCCCCAACCTGAGAACAAGTCAAACCAAACAAATAATATAGGTTACAGTATTAGTCAGGCTTATTTTTAATAGTAGCTCTCAAGCAACCGGAAGCTACAGTTATCCAGCATCTACAAATCCCCATGGGTGCCAGTTAACTGAGAGTTTACTGTATGTAATACACTGATGAAAGCTAAAAATGCAAACTTTTCTTTAACCTACCAAAACAGTATTATTTATTGAATGATGTTTATTGACCAGGCTAATTAACTTACTAATAAAGGCCCATTTTAGTCACTCTTTGGAGTATAAATGGGATTGGGGTTTCAGTTCAACAGTAACAATCATCTACAGCCAGGGTTCAAACCACTAGGTGGCTAGCCCTGCAGCAGTTGTTCTTCCATGCCACACACTTGATTGTGCACTCACATCTATAGCCAGTTTTAGTGCCCAAGTTCACCTACTGTATGTCTTTGGAATGTAAGAGGAAACTGGATTGCCTACAGGAAACCCACATGAACACCAGGAGGGCATGCAGACTCTGCACAGAAGGCACCACAGCCAGAAATTGAACTGAAGAACCTCAAGCTGCGAGGCAACAACGCCATCCAGTGTGCTGCTGTAATGCCTTACATACACAGACACACACACACACACACACACAAACACACACACACACACACACACACACACACACACACACACACACACACATATCTATCTCTCTGTAGAGATATATATGGGAGCATTACAGAATCCTGAAAGCCCAAAATCCTGAAGACCAAAATCCTGAGACCAAAATCCTGATAGTTCAAAGTACATACAGAAACAAATAAAACACAAACTATATTACTGTTCTCCAAGTATAAGCAGGGGGCAAGCCCCCATGCACCCCCCATGTGGGGGGCTGCATCCCCCATACCCCCTGCTACTTAAATATATCAACTCCAAGATTGCACTTAGAGGAGTGATGTGCAATCTTGGAATTTATATATTTAAGTAGCAGCGGGTGTGGGGGGTGCAGGGGGGCTTGCCCCCCCCTGCATATAGTTGAAGGGTAATATGTTTCTGTATGTACTAATATAGTAAGTGTTGGTATCCTGTGTGTTTTCAGGACTTTGAGTTTTCAGTATTCTGAGTTGTCAGTATTTTGAACTTTCAGGATTTTGGTTTCAGGGTTTTGGTCTTTAGAATTTTGGTCTTTCAGGATTCTGTAGCGCTCCCATATATATATATATATATATATATATATATATATATATATATATATATTTATAGATATGGATCTCTGACTTTTGAACAAAAGTTCAAAAGCCCGAATCCATTACCACTAAACACACTCTAACGAAAGCGCTTTCATCGAAAAATCACTTTCGTTAAAGTATGTTAAAAAAAACACAAAATCTACTTGAATGCATGGGGTCAGGCCCCCCGGCACCCCCTGATGTGGGGTGCTGTGCCCTCACCCCCCAATTTAATATTCTCACTCTGAGGTCACACTACAGTGGGGAAAAGGGAATTTTCCCTTACCGCACCATAGTACAACTGGAACAACAACCATACTTAACGCGAAAGTGCTGCTTCAGTGCATCACTTTCGCACAAGTATGCTCACCAAATTGGAATTTTCTGAATGATGCAGTCGAGCATCTGTATTGATCCCGTATATATATATATATATATATATATATATATATATATATATATATATATATATTTCATAGGAGATCACAAGCATCAAGCATCTAAAAGATGCCCTTACGTCTCCTGAAACTAACTCCATGGTCACACAACCATGGAGTAAAAGGATAACTCTTAAAAATATATTACAGTTGGATTGTTGTAGTTTGATAGTAACTTAACTAAATCAAAGTAAGCAGCAATGAAAATTATCAAAAGTAGTGGCATGCGATAAACGCATGCAGAGACTAAACCCATGAAACAATTACTAGAAAATGGAAATCAAAGTCTAAACCAACTGTACTGGAAGTAGTGCCTACAGTAACAGTGATAACGCAAATGGAATTGAAATCTTTAGAAAAGGGTAGGAGCAAACTACTTAGGAAAAATGGGAATTGTGGGAACAATACATACAAGGGAGGAATGAGTTTTAAAAGGTGGCAGGACTTAAATGAGCTGTGTAATGTTTGAGTGAGAAAAATTGGGTAGATTATAAGTAATATATAATGTCTGCAACTGGGACTGTGTCAGTATGGTTTGTGATGTAAAATGGTTGCAACTAGGATTGTGTCGGTGTGGTTTGTTTTCATTTATATAAAGGTATGATTTTCTATGTAGTAAGTAATGGTTTAATAAAGATGTTTCTTGCTTAAAAAAGGCAGGAATTAATGAAAATTTGCCTATGTCACAAGTGATAATTCAATAAAGGTGTTTGAAGGAAAAAAAAAATGTCACTTCAAAAAGTATATAATCACACACACATGCGCATGCATGCACATACACACATATATACAGTATGCACATGCACAGTAAAGAAGTGAAGCAGTGTATCTGAGGTTGCTTGGATACTGGATAAAGGATGCTCATGGATGGGTTTCTTTTGGAATTTTGCAGCTGGGAAATATGACTGTTTACATTTTGAGTGTTAAAATGAACATTATTGTGTTTGCAGATTACACAGCGTAAATAATCAATCATGTTTTTGAATCATAAAGACTAGGACAATGATCAGGCAGGACTGTGAATGCCTGGCTTTATAAAAGGAACAGAGGAAAACCTTTAGATGTTGCCATGACTGGATGGACAGGAGTTAAAAGGGCAAGGACAACAGATGATTGAATTTAGATAATATGCAGGACCAACATTTCAAGCAGTAAAAGAAGAATATGTGATGGTGTGTGTGAGTGTATAGGTTCATAGGTTCATAGATGTGTACTAGTCTAATGGCCCTGGACCCTATACAAGCCAAGCCCATAGGAGTACCCTGTCATAGTGCCACCTGACCTTAGTTCCTAGTGCCTCTGTTGAGTAGAGCCACTGTAGTGATCCCCGGGGTGAATTTTCTATTTCCCATCCACTTATCAAGATTTTTCTTGAAGAGGGCCAGTGAGATGCTCTGCTTGACTTGTATGGGAAGTCTATTCTGTAGCATGGGCAGTCTCTGGGTTATGAACCTATCCCGCCAGCATGTTCTGTTGATTGTGGTAATGAGGCTGAGGTCTCTGGAGCATGTGGTGTGGAGGGATTGGGATTTCTTTAGATGTAGCATTTCTAACAGAGCTGGGTAAGACATGGCTTTATAAATCAAGCAGAGATCACCTCTAAGTAGGTGATATGAGACTGAGAATAGTTGGAGTTTTTTAAGTCTGTCAATATAGATCAAGTGTTTAAGGCCTAGGATCCCCTTTGTGAGGTACTTTTGTGGCCTCTCCACTTGTTGCAGGTGTCTATGCCAAATGAGGCATTGTACTCGATGAATTGCCTAATGGGGGAAGAGTAGAGGGAGACAATGACCTCTTTCTTCCTGGATGCAAAACACTTAGTAATGAGATATGCCACATTGAAGGACTTTCTGACCACAGTGGCAATGTGGTGGTCAAAAGAGAGGTTGCTGTCATCTTGTGTTCCCAGATCTCTTATAGCGCCTTCTGTGTTCAGTGGACTACCATCAATGTGGTAATTCAAGGGAAATGGATTTTTCCCAAGGGGGATGATGTCACATTTTTTGGCATTGAGCTTAAGACCATGGTTCTGACACCAGTCATTGGTCTCATTGAGGTCTTTCTGTAGGATGTCATCATCACCTGGGGAGTTAATAATAGCTTCCAACTTGCAATTGTCTGTGAACTTTGTCAGTTAGAGTCCTTCGTGTTGGCCTAGACTTCAGAGAAGTAGATACCAAATGGGAGAGGACCCAGGACTGAACCCTGTGGGACTCCACTTGTGACTGTTTGGCAGTCTGGCTTGGAGTCAGCTACTTTCACACTGGGAGTTCTCTCTGTGAGCCAGTTTGCAACCCACCTATTGATATAGGGGTTGACGCCTAGCTTAGTGTATTATTTTCTGATTCCTGAGTGGGCAATGGTATCAAAGGCCTTGGCCAGATCAAGGTAGGTTGTATGAACCACCTTGCCTTCATCCACATCTCTAGTGACTGACTCAAAGAAGTTGACCAAGTTGAGCAGGTATGATCTACCTTTCACAAAACCAAACTGTGTAGGATCCAGAGTTTGGATATTCCCTATATCCTTGTTCATTAGGTCCATGATGATGAGTTCCATAGCTTTGCATATCAGACTCATCAGGCAAATGGGGCAATAATTCCAAGGGTCTGTAGTTGCTCCTCCTTTGTCGAGAGGGATGACTGTAGCAGTGCACCATTTGGTAGGGACAAAGCCTGAGGTGAGGCTGTGATTGAACAGGGCACCCAGGTGAGGTGCCAGTTCACTCTGTAGTTCATGTAGAACACAGCCAGGGATATTGTCAGGTCCCATAAAAGCTGTATTCTTGGCCTTGGACAGTGCTGTTTTAACCTGTGCAGCAGTAATACTGGCTGCCTGGCAATCTACTGGTATTGTGATTGGTCCGGGGGGTAAAGTTAGCACTGAATCTGTCAGGCAGTATATTGGCACTATCTCTTGGCTCAGTATAGGAGGTACCATTGTGCAGTAGCTCAGAGAAAATCTGGGTATTGCCGTGGAGATTCTTTAAATAACTATAGAAAGCCTTGTGGTTGTCTTTACTATCTGCTGCAATTCTGTTTTCATAACTAGCTTTAGAGGATTTGATGAGGGATTTCAACCTTTTGTTGAGGCTGATAAGGGAGTTTTTCCAGTCTTGGGACTTCACCTTATTCCACATCAGTTTCCTCCTTCTGTTGTAGAGTTTGTTTATGGCAAGGGCAGATTGGCTTCCTTTTTTTTTTGAGGAGAGCATCTAGCTATGCGGTATGTATTCTTTCTTTAGACAAATAGAAAAATGATGGGGAGTATTTGGCTGAGTGGGTATATATACCAGTACATGTATATTCTTGTAAGGCAGTAAGTAAGAATGTGAACGTGTATGTAGAAGGCACCATTCCTATTTATTTCATCTGCTCCACTCCAGCAAAAGATGTGTACAGCATAGCTAATAGCAGATTCTTTTCACCTGCACAATGATTCATAAGGTGCAAACTGGAATACTGTGGAAGATGGTATACAGCTGACATAAAGCAGACATGGCAGATGAAGAAACCACCAAGACACTGTAAAGCCAGAGGGTGTAAACCATACACATGCATAGGTAATCGGAGTATTTAGACTGAGGGGAGAGGTTGGCAGCCTCTGTGCAATAGATACTAGGTAGTACACTTAGAAGAGTATGTAGATGCCTAGAATGTTAGGTGTCTGACACTAGCTTTAACGAAATCCATACCTCTATATCCAACATGGTTATTGAATATATTATGGATCCAGACATCCCTCATAACAAGTTGCTTCCTCCTTGGTGATTGTGATTCGACTCACAGGTGGAGGGTCATTGCACCTGACCCTTTAAAATTATAATGTATATAACAGGGCAGTTATCAACACAGTGTTTCATTCTGTGAGAGTCCATAGGTGGCTCTTGCATGATTCAAATTTGCAATGTGTTTGCTGGGCTCTGGACATTTCCAAGAGGTATGTAGACCAGAATGGTGTTGCACATACTGTGTTTCAGTGACACCCTCATGGCCTTATGTAATGGCCATACACACACAGTTTTCATCCAGGTAACTCATTTTATACTCCAGGTCCATGGCAGTAGTACTCTCAGCACCTAAAATGCTACAGAGATGTCCTCAGGAGGGTCACATGCCATCACCAACAGTTGTTTCATTCCTTGTGCAGGTCAGTTCATATCCCACACACCTTTATCAGCCATTGATGCTGGATCAGTCACCATAGATATTGAGAGGTACTCAATGTCTACTGTCTGTGAATGTGTCCCTTATGCTCCCCACACTGGCTCATTCAATGTCCGTCACAATGCACTGTGGTCATTTGTGATTTTTCTCAATGTGTGGTAATTACACCACAATGTCAAACAGCATGCCATATGCCCTTTGCAATTTGCAAGACATGAGAGTGATACATTGGGAAAGTGTCTGGCTGTTGTCACTGTACCCACCTGACCTTGTATTGAGTTTAGATTTTGGTAGACACAACTGAGTGTATGACAAAAAAGATAAAAAATCACCCAATGGGTAAACTGACTGCCAAAGATGTAAAATATGAGTGTAACAGCAGCCAGTGAATGACATACTGTGACTACTGTGTATTTTATTGGTTTATTTAAAAAGTGAGTAGCTGATATCATCTATTTAAGTGCTTGTTTCTGCTTTTGTGAGTTATATGGTCTGAAGAAGCCACTTGTAGTGGTGAAAGCTCTTATCTACTCGCATTTGTATATTAAAGTTTCTTTGGTTGCCGTGCGTCTGACTGTCATTCATTTGGCTGTTGTTACACTCATATTTTACATCTTTGGCAGTCCGTTTACTTGTTGGGTGATTTTTTATCTTTTTTGTCTTACTGTGTTGCTAGTTACCCACAAGAGCATGGTTGAGAGTTATACTTCGTCCACCATTGAGTTGGGATCCATTCCACTAGGCCAAGGAGATGTGTGGAAACATAATGGGCTTGAAAGCTTATTGGCAAGTACGAATAACTTTTTTTTTGACTGTAATTTGGGGATTGACTGATGTAAGTGATATAGAGGGAGTCTGTGATAGACATGCGCTTTGTGTATGCCTGAGTAAAGTGGAAGATAATTTGTATAAACTTAAACAGTGACAGCTTAAATGGCTTCATTTTGAAGCCTGTCTGCATCACAGAGTGGTCCCTAGAGGTTTGAGAGTATTGAAAATACCGGCGTATGCCACACAATACCCTGAGTTACTTGCTAGCTGGCAGAATCTCAATCTTGAGACAAGTTTCGGATATATGAAACTTATGATTGATTTTTTCAAACCTGAGGAGGAGAGGCTTATTAGTGAGATTGATAACCAACAAGTATCTCTTTATGACACCTTCCCTGTGCCAATAGTTGATAAAGTGATGTGTGGAGTGGTTGACAATATTACCACCTATGAGAGGCGATTGACTGCCCAGAAAATGAAAGGACTGGACAGAGACATGTCCAATTTTAGGCTGGGTCATGTTTTTTCATGGCCCAAGACTAAACATAGAACTGAAAGGAAGGCCCCTGAGTCTGGTACTGGCAGGTGACCCCAATCTGAGGTTGGGGATGCATAAAGTACCCCTACTGATAATGGGCTGGTGACTGTGGCTGCTGAGAATGTGGAGCCTGGCAAGCAGGTATCTTTACCCCCAGAAGCTCTAGGGAATAAGAATGCTTTAATAAATATATCTGAGGGTTGCTGCAATGCTGAAATTGAACAACAACATGATCCCATGGTGGTGAGGAGGAAGGAGTTTCCTGTGTTCCATCACCATTGGTTTTCGAATCCACCTTTTCCTATTCGAGTGGAAAACGGAAGAGGCTCGAACCAGTCTAGAAGCAGAGGATGTATGAAAAGGAAAGAACCAGTAGAGCCAATGAATTTTCCCACCCTGAAAAGAATGTGGGATCCCTGAAATCGCTAGTACTAAAATTATCAGCTGGGATACTGGATGGGACTGAGCTTGCCATATTTAATAAAGGTCGTTCATTTATTCCTGCTCATGCAGCGGACCTTTCGGACACTATTATTGACTCAAAACTGTTTATTAAAAATGTAATGTTGAAAATGTCTTTTTCTGAGGGTGAAATGGGGGGTCGACATGGGTTTAAGAAGCTCAGCAATTTTTTGCCTGTGAATCACCCTATTCTTGAGGCTTTCAGTATAATATGCAAAGATGAGCTTCATATGGTATTTAATAGTAGACAGGATGGGAGACATTTTATTAATTTAAACTATCGGCAGTGTGCAGCACTGAATAGGTTACAGAGTGACCTGACTATAGTCATCCACCCTGCAGATAAGGGCAGTATGAGAGTGGTTATGAATAGAAGTTTTTACTATGACTCCATTATGTCTATGTTAACTGTTACTGATGTTTATGAAAGAATTGATGTTAGGAGGATTGAAGGCATATGTAGGGAGCTGCAGATTCTCCTTAATGACTGTTTACTTAGTTATTCTATTTCCATGGAATTGATCCAATTTTGTACAGTTGATACACAGATAGTGCCTCTATTTCAAGGTCTCCCTAAGATTCATAAAGATCCCATAGTACCACCGTTTAGACCAATTGTGGCAGGAAAGGGTTGAGTTAATGAACCCTTCTCAGTTTTCATCAAAAATCATGTGAGACCTATACTAGATAAGTCAACGGTTGTGTTAAGGGACACTAAGCAGTTCCTAAAAGATTGGTTTGATTTTATGAAATCATATGGTGGGTTGAGTGAATATTTACTAGTGATAATGGGTGTTGTGTCATTGTTCACGGTTATACCGAGTTTGAAAGATGTTGAATATTTACGTAGGTACCTGCTTAATCATAGTGAGTATGGACAGAAATTTGTTGATCTAATTTGTACTTTCATGGATGTGGTTCTGGACAATAATGCCTTTGACTTTGATAATGGTTACTACATTCAAAAACATGGCAAGCAATGGGCACGTGTTGTGCCAACAGCTATGCAAATTCAATGGTGGCCCAATGGGAATTGGATGTCACATTTAACATGGAAATCTTTGTTTGGAATGTGCTGTTTTATTGCCGTTTCGTTGATGATGATTTTTTTGCTTTGGAGGGGTATGGCTGATAGTTTACATGAATTTATTGAGGCACTGCTTAGATCTAATGAAATTTTGAGATTCATTTTGAAGTACTCTGATATGTCTATTGAATTCTTAGATGAGTGTGTTACCAAGGATGGAGGTTCTTATATTAACACAGGTCTGTATAGAAAGCATTGCCATATGAATATGATGCTACATAGGTAAAGTATGCATCCAAAATGAATATTTAATAACATAGTCAAGGGGCAGGGGATGAGGATGTCCAGACTGCACAATATTGAGGAAATTTACAGGAGAGTTAGGGATACTCTGTGTCAAAATTTGAGTAATCAGGGTTATAAAGGTTCAGATTTTACCCCCATACTTGCACATGTTGATGGGCTACGAGAAGGTAGAGCTAAACCATACTTTTCCAATAGACCAGTTTTTAATAATATAGATCAAACTACCCATGAAGAGAAACATGAGACTGTTGTGAAAGTCCCAATGTTTTATACTAATAATGTAGATAAGATCAAAAAAGTTTTTGAGAGACACTGGTCATTGTTGTTGATGGATGAAAGGATTGCTAGAGTTGTAGGGGATATGCCCCATTTATGTTATAAGAACTGCATGTCCTTGAAAAGATTATTGTGCTATCAAGATAGGGAAGTTAAGAGTCCAGGTGGGATGCCTGGGACATTCCCTTGTGGCCAGTATGGTTTTTGCCAACATATAGAAACTATGGACACATTCTTACAGCTGGACACTTCTAAGGAGTATTAGTTCACTCTAGGGCCACTTGTGCCACTAGGCACATAGTCTATTTAACGCAGTGTCATTGTTGTCAGAGATTTTATGTAGGTAAGATGGGACGTACTCTAAGGGAACGAATAATGGAGCACCTTTATAGTATATGTATAGGGAATATAGTGCTATATCTAGATATGTGTTAGCAAATGAAGGTAAGCATGTATTTCAATTTAGGGTTATTGAAAGTGTAGGAGCCAGTGTTAGATTAGGAGACATTGAAAATAGTGCAGAAGAAGCAGAGCTTTGCTGGATCCTTAAGCTTAGAGCTGATCGGGGGTCGGGGCTCAGTGGGGTAGTTTCCATTAAGCCAGTTCTAAATAGGAGAGGTATACCTAAATAGGTTGATTTTCTTTTGTTTTTATTATTTTTGTATTTTATATATATATGGATGTGATTATGAATGTAGCATTCATTCTGGTATTTGTTTATACTGTGCATTCATAATTGCAGCAATTCTGAAAGATCTTGATGCATGCAATACATGCGCTTTGTTGCTTTAAGAGCTCACTTCTGAATTTGATGATGCAGCATACTCTATCTGCCTTTGTGAACCTAGTAATGGAGGAAGACACAAGCTCAGCACTGAGTGAGTGAAATACTGTGACAGCTGTGTATTTACTGGCTTATTTTTAGAAAGTATAAAGTGAGTATCTGATGTTATTTATTTAAATGTCTGTTCTTGCTTTCGTGAACTATATGCTTTTGTTTATGCTGTGTATTTATAACTATAGCAACTTTGAATTTTGATGCATGCAGTATATGAATCCTGTTGTTTTAAGAGCTTACTTCCTGAATTTGATGATGTAGCATGCTTTATCTGTTCTTATGAGCTGGTAATAAAGAAAGACACATGTTTAGCATTGAATGAATGAAATACTGTGACGGCTGTGCATTTTATTGGTTTATTTAAAAAGTGAGTACCTGATGTCATCTACTTAAATACTTGTGTCTTCTTTTGTGAGTTATATTGTCTGAAGAAGCCACTTGTAGTGGTGAAAGCACTTACGTACTCGCCTTTTTTATTAAAGCTTTTATGGTTGCCATGCATCTGGCTGTCGTTTATTTGGCTGTTGTTACAACTGAGTATATGGATAATTGGGTCTATATTATATCCTCGAACGCTTAAAAAAGCGAACGCTGATTAATCGAACTTATTTTCGCGAAACTGCAAAATATCAAAGCGGCAGAAACTCAAATTTTTTCCTAGGGAAAGAATTTGATTGTCCGTTTCTGTTGCTTCGGTATTTTCAGTGTTATGGTGGAAAGTTACCGGTCGGATTCAGGTAAGTGTGCGATTGTGTGGATGTGAGTGTTAGGGCGGATTTAAGTGAGTTAGGGTTAGGGAGCGGGTGAGGTGAGTGTGTGATAGTGATGGACCTTAGGGTTAGGGTTTGGGTTAAGGTAAGTGGGTAGTTAGTGGTGTGTGCATAGTTTAGTGTAGGGTTAGGTATCAGATTTTAGGTGTATGTGTGTGGATTTCTGTTTGTTTGGTGTGCTTGTGTTGTGTGTATGTGTTTTGGATCAGTGATTTTTTTCCCTGGGAAAAAAATTGCTGATCCGACAGTTCGAGATTGTAAGCTTTCGCTTAAATTAGGTCAATCAATCAGCGTTCGCTTTTTTAAGCATTCGATGATATAATATAGACCCGGATAATTTTGTATTTATAAGCAGTAAATTTGACTCAACCATTTTACCCAAATTATCATCTATGGAAAGAATAAGGATCAAGATGTCGTTGGCTGCATCTTCCACCACATGCTGTATGAATGTCCCCTCATATCATAAGAATATGTTGCAATTAAAGTTTCCCACCTTAGCAATGCTGAGTGGCTGCTTCTGCATTCCCATTTTTTCATAGTTTTTGTCAATACTAGGACTAACAATAACTTTGTTGATTGTGTTTGTACAATGTCATTGTTCACCACATGCAGTAGGCCTTGCACAGCCTTGCAGGGAATGTCAAATGTTTCCCATCTACAGTGTGGTGTGAATTACATCACATCCCCATGGACTAGGTGAGTTAGACATGGCATATGGTGGTGAAGGCCTATGAAACTGACAAATTCCTCTTCCTCTGGAAATGGCATTGTGATGGCATATTCTGTTCATTGCTTCCTGTTATTCTAAATGCAGTACCAGCATACCTTGCGAAGTGCCACTTTGCCCTTATTGCAGGTTTACCCTTCCATACAAAGACATTGTGTGACTTTTTGTAAGAGTTTAAAGCTATACCTCTGTCATTTTTTCCAGAGACAATACTACAGTAGTCCATGCAAGACCCTTCTTATGGATCTGAGGACTCCATTTTCAGTTTTTGTAAGTGACATACATGCCCAGCTTTATATAGTACCAGCTTTCCTTGGAACAAGTCCAGCATCTTGTGACACAAATCCTTTCCTTCCCTACCTACACTACTGCCTTATATAGTGTTGGTGGTGGATGGTTTGGTGGCTGTGGCCCTGACAGGTCTTCTAGGTAGGTTGATATTCTGACTACTTCAATATACCTCTCTGAAATATTTATGGAACTCTACTTCCCTCCCTTCCTCCCTTGTCGGTACTCTAACATTGTCTGTCAGCTGTAATTTATTTATTATGTATTTATTTGAAATAGTAGTTGTAATAGTCAACAACTGTAGCATCCACTGTATTCATTGAGTAAAATGTTTCTGAGTTTACCAACTTTATGAGAAGACTGCTCGAGTAATGATTCTGTTAACTGATTAATCTTAATTTTAACAGAAAAAAGGGGTGTCATACATTTCTTATTAATAAAATTAGGCAAGTTCTCCTAAGTTAATTAGTTCATTGTGTAAATCATTTACAGACCATAAATGCAAGCTTAAATACTTTAGACTTAATGATAAAAAAAAAAATGAAAAGCGATAGAAGTGGTGGACAACGAAATATAACTGTGGGTCAAGAAAGCAGTCATGAAATGCCATTCATAGCAAACTAGATACAGTGAATCAGGGAGGCTGTGCACTGGTAAACAGCCTCATGATAGGAGACAGACTCATCTCCATTAAGCTTGGAGACACACACAAAATATATAAACAAATGGTCTTGATGTTTGGAGTCAAATAACTCTAAGCATATATCTCAAGAACTATATGATTGTTGATGTGAAGTCAAAAATATATATATCCTGATGATTCATTAAACTCTGTGTAAGCTTAGCACAAAACCTACACAGAGTTTACATGTTTGCACAATGAGCAGCAGTAGTAATTGAATATGCATGCCACACATCTCGCATACTCAAATACAAGTGCAGTTTTGTGGCCAGCAGCAGTATTGCTGGCAAAGAAACCATGTAAAGCAGCACGAATACCTCTAGACATGCAGACATGTTTACCTAAGGGCAAATAGTTCTGCGGGATTGTGCAGACAGCCACAATGACTACCAGGGTTTAGTATAAGGCAATGTATAAAGTTCTAACACATTATAGGAAAGTGTAGTCAGTGCAGAGTAGTGTGCAAACCTGTTTTCGGTATACTAAATAAAAGTTTTGGTAGTGATCAGCAATAGTACATAAACTGCATTAAAATAATTTTTCTGGGCAAGTATGTGTATTGAAAAGGGCAAAACAAATGAACTGTAGGAATGAACATGGGGAAGCGGAGAAATAAAACATGGTAATGTACAACAGATAAGGGCATGGCAAGACAGTTGTAGCACGGAGTAATCGCAAATATACATGTTACAGTATATACTGCTCTTTGCGCTTCCTGTGTGGGTATAGTCATATCATCAAGCAGTTATTGTATATTATGTGACTGTCACAAAATGTGACATATCAATGGAGAAGATTTTTTGTGATATAAACATTCTGCCATGATCACTGGAGAGGGCATTTATCAATGATGGTATATATAATAGGGATTGGTGCATATTGTGAAGATGTGCAAAATGAGTTGCTTGAATATGTATGTAATGTCAGCATAGGTCTCAACTCATTGGGACACATAGCAACAGGCTCATGGACAACAGTAGAAAGAAATACACACAATCTTGGACAATGTCAGACATAAAATATGTGATTGTGAGTTATTATGCAAGGTTCTGCAAGAACACACTTGTACAACTGTCATGATTTGTCAGTAATCTATAAGGGGAATCAGACACACCTTCCTCAAAAATTAACATCTTTCAGAGATATTAAGAGGGACACTGTTACATCTGTAGTTTAAATTATGAGCAATCCAGGCTAGTTGATAGGTTTGCATGGCATATATATGCCACAATCCACACTTTCATGAATGTAACTCAAGCCATCAATGTTGTCAATCAGTTATGTATTTACTGTGTGCATCACAGGAGCACTTATCACACATGCATCTTGTATAACACCTTGGAGGGAGTTCTGCATTGTCAACTCATAATGGTTATGCATCAAAAAATACTTAGGTATGGCTAATAAGTTGTGTGGGAGCTCATTGTGGCAAAAAAGATACACTTGAGTAAAACATCTCTGGAAGATGCGTTGGGAGATGCATGAAAATGTATGCATTAAACCCAATTATTGGTGTGATGAGGGCTGAAAACAATGGGACTATAATGCCCTTTGACATGGATATCATGCACTATTCAGGAGTTGTGCTACATACAGGGGATTAGTTACCACTGTGGGCAAATGCTGGTGGACGTTCCACATACCATCTACATGAGTACACAAGTCACATACCACTTCATCTGCTCATAGGGGTGTGTTGTCTATATTGTAATTAGCTTGTATATCTGCTTTCATAAAGGAAATAATAGCCCCATAATTTTTTTTCATCTACTGTGTATCCATGGCTTTGGCAACAGTTCTCTGTGTGTGTTAATACTGTCTGCATTATAGCAATACCACAATTTGCTGTCCTCCGCAAAGCTGGTTAGACAAAGGATATGTAAGTTAGTCTTGGCTTCTGAGACTTAAATAATGAAAAAGAAAGGTCCTACTACAGAATTCTGCGGTACAGAGCTGGTCACTGGACTCTAAATAGAGGTGACTTCACACACTTTGACATTATCTGTCATGTAGGTAATCCATTTGTCTACCCACTTGGTGACACAGATCTTCACGCCCACTTGAGACATTTTCTCTGTAACACCTGAGTGTGGATTTATGTCAAATGCGTTGGTCAAGTCAAGTTATGCAGGATGATATTTTTTTCCTCATGCATTACCTTGGTGACCTTCTTGAAGACATCAAACAGATGTAACAGACTTAATGTAACCTTAACAAATCTAACATGCATTTGGTACACTGTTGAAAGATCACCTGTGTCTTTTTGATAATGTCCATGATGACCTGTCAGTCTGTCTCACAGATGAGGAGAGTCAGGAGTATGGGTCTGTATGTCCTTGCATCAGGAAATGGTTCCCAGCCCCCATGTCAGAGAGATGACTGTTGTTGTACACTCTATTATGAGAACATAGGCTGTCTAGAGGCTGTGTTGAAGTAGGGATCCAACTGTGCCTTTACGTCACGCCATATGCAACCTGTGATGTTGCCAGGGCCAATTGATTCTGTGTTATTAGCTGCAGAGAGTGCACAGATGAGCTACACTCCTGAGAAGAAAAACTGAGTAATGTTTGCATATATATTTTGGCTGGTAGTGAGTGGCGACAGGGGGTGAAGTGTGAGACAAACTGTTAGCTAAAAGATTGTCTATTTTCTATTCTTGAGTACAGCTGGTGGCATTAACAAACTTAACTATACTTAGTTGTGTATTCCCTTAACATTTCACATTTATTGTAATAAATGAGTTGTGACAACACCTCCAAATATAACCTTGGTCATGCATCACATTCCACACACTGCTACATTTCACGCAGTCATACAAGTGTACCAATGTCCTTTAATTACATCAATTACACAACATATGCCTTTATGTGTTTCATGGGCAAGGTGTGTTTGAGTGGCCTGATGCCATATAAGAACACATTACAAATCAGTAATTTCTGGCTTATGCAGAACATTTCCTAACAGAAATGTTAATATTTACACAGTGCTGCTGCTAACCACCAATATAATCCTTGGGAATAGCAACACAGCTACACATACACTGAATTCTGCAAGGATGCAATTCAATCAAAACATGGTGATATGTTTGTGTATATCACAGCATTACACCATGTGGACTAAACAAAACTTATGTTCCTATGTATCCAGTGTGAATTTATATTGATGTCTGTCACAGAGCATTTAATGATAGTAGTTAGACACATGCACACCTGTGCCATAATGCAAGTGTCTCTGTGATGGTGGAATGAGAACTGTGTAGAATGTTGATCTGCTCAACTACATGTCCTAATATGCCAACAACATACATGCAAGTGTATTATACCATGTCAATAGTTCTCAGAAGGCATATTACTACAGCTGTTATAGAAGGAGCATGCAATGAAATAGCAGCAGCAGCCAACAATACATTACATCACATCACAGATTGTAATACACCCTTATATCCATATTGTACATCCACACCTCAACATAGCATATGTCAATGACAGAAACATTGACATGTCAAATGTTCATAGGGTCATAGGACATTATTAAGCTAACAGCCAACATCACTTAAAATCCTAGCCATTATTATATCATATTTAATAAACTCCCTATATCTATATGATGGAAGATAGCAAGGTTATTGTGCGTATGTGTGTATCTGTTGGCTTGCATTACATATTGCAACTGTCCATATGGGACATGTGCAACACACCATGACAGAATTAGCAATCAGATATGCAGTAGTCTGGAGATGGCTTGCAAAGGCTCATTGAAGGACTCTGCTTCATGATGTGTGTATGCATATTTGACCCGAGGACATCCTTCACTTCTCTGCAGGAAGGATGTCATGTAGCCAGAGGAAAAAAAGAGGATGGTTGGTGCATGGGGCTATGTTAAAGGATCTCCTAAGTGGTAGTGAAATGAAGAGGTATTCCAAAGATCATACATTGACCATAATGTATCACCAACCACACACAGCAGCAGTAGACTGGAGCTGGTTTAGACATTACACCTGTGTAGGTATAGAAGATGAATGCCATGTAATGTAACACTAGCGCCACCACATATGTCTGACTTTAGGACTGTCACGTTGCACTTTATGGAGCATGATAGCATCATAAAGAACTCCAAAATGCAAAGAAACAAACTAGGAAAGAAGCAGCATGCTGAAGCAAAATTATCCAGACTCTAGAGTAAATGAAATACTGTATCCTTTGAAAGTTCAGTCCTTTAATTCAAGGATACATGAATACATGAGAGCTTTTCTCCTAAAATTAAAAGCTTTGTTCATCAGATAAAATACATGAAACAACTTCCTGTTTAAAAGTACTGCTTTGACCAACAGAATTCAAGAAACCCCATCATGTCATTACATCATGTGACTACCAAGCCTCCTTACAAGGGACAACCCCTTGATAGTAATCTTTCATTTGTAAAAGACTTAAAACAGACAATTATATTGCAATAAAATATATACTAAGTTTTAAAACTAAAATTAATTTAAGAAATTAATACATAAGTAAAAACTGTAAGGTAATATTTTGTGTTTTATACTGTGTGTTGTTTATAAAATTCAACATTAAATGTTAAGATGAAAACACATTATTTTTGCAGCAATTTTAACTTAAGCAAGAATGCAATAGATAACTGCTCATTTAAACCTGGGTACAAATATGCCTTCAGGAACAGTTACCAATATAGCTCATGCATTTCAAGGGTGAGTGTCCATGTCCATGCCCATCGTTTAATAGTATTTGTTCCGAAATCACAAATTTAAACTGATGCCCAGGATTCTGGTGCACATGTTTAAAGAGTGCATTCATGTTCTTCTGATGTTTAATGTTGTATAAATGCTCATAGACCCTGTCCCTGTCTCTGAATCTTCTTTCAGTTTTGCCAATGTAAAAACCAGGACATACCGAGCAAAGTATGCAAAACACCATGCATTGTGTATTGTAATCATAGTGCACTTTCCCCTTAATTGCAATGACATTATTAGCAATGGTCCACTTCTTGTCTATCAACTTATAATGGCATTATACCAACATTTTTCTTGCTCAGTTTTGTCTTAGTTATATTTATCCCTGTTTACAGCAACACCTTGAGATTCTTCCCCTTCTTATAGATAATATGTGGTCATACCCCAATATTTTCTCTCATCAACTGGTCATTACTCAAAATTGGCTAATTTTTCACCAGAATGTCTTTAATCATGTAGCCGTCAATCGAAAAAATTGTGAGAAAACTATGTGCTTTTGCCACAGAAGCAACTTTGCAAATCATTGTGCATAAAAGCAAGTTCCATATCCAACACAGTATTAACAACACATAGAACACTTGTACACTCTCAGTTGTTTGCACATGTGTTACTTACATATTTAGTGCAATGACTGATCACACAACCATTTATGAATATTGTTTGCACAATGCAGCTCTGTCTTCTCTTAGTATTGTTTTTATTCTTCTCTTAGCTGTGCTGTACTCTGAAACATCCAGTCGGTAGGGCATTTTGTATCATTGTTCTTAAAATGTATGAGAATACTTCATGGCACTAATATATAGTTTTCAACAAAGGCAGGAGAGTTTGGCTATTAGTGAACAAAAAGTGAGAAATGTGTGCTGCTCACTTCCATTTAAGAGCTTGCTACAGTTACTTCTACACTTTGTAAGTATATCCTGGGTGATCCACCCAGTACAGGTAAGGGAGTCTGAATTGCAGTTGTGTTTTCCTTCTCTCTACCAGTAAACATTCACAACTGCACTCCATTAGCAATTAACATTGAGGTATTCCCTACACTATGTTTACAAGTGCTACATGAAGTCAAACATTTGGCAGTCAGCATTTCTAATGAGGTGCACCTCATTTGCATGTTCACCATGCTCAGATGCTTGAATCTACCCGAAAAAGGGTCAACAATTTAGCTAGGGAACTTTGAAGGCAAGCAGAGTTGTGTATGTAGAGAACACTAAAGAAGATTGCTATTAATTTGGATTTACCTGCACAGAAGCATTCTGAGGTATGACTGTATTTTTCAAGTAAGAGCTAGATTTGTTCATGTTACAAGGAAAATATGTTATAGTTATGCATTAGAAATAGAACTTTTATCTGGATGCACTTCTTATAAGTTTACTGTTGGCATAGGCATTTTTGTCAGGCATTTTACTTTCTCAGATAGACAGCCTTATTAACTTTCATCACAAGTGTTATTGTTACAACTAGTTATCTTACACTCTTCTATGTTATTTGAGTAAAATGTAATGTCCTATATTGTCAATTACAAAGGGGTATTAGGCTTCTAAGATGGCCCATAGACACCTATAGGGTGAGTATTGGGCCAGAGAAAGGTGACTGGCATTCATATAAAATTGACTTTTCTGTTGTAAATGTGTACACACACATTTTGTGAGGATTTTAAAGCATTTATAACACTGGACTAATGTGTTATTGCTTGCTTAGTGCAAACTGTCTTTTCTCTGTTTTTGTGGGTGGGGAGCCAAATACCATTTGTGTGTTGCCACAACAAAAGTTGCGTTTCAAGTGGTTTGCTCTTGAAATTCTGTAGTCATCCAGTTATTTTTGTGGTAAACAATACATTATTCCATTGTTATTCTTTGTTTTACATCAAACATAAGTTTGTGGGTGAGTGCGATCCAACCACATAACCTTAAATATTAATATCTGAACTGTGTGTCTGCAGTGGTTAATATTGAAAATGTATATGCATATATAGCAGGAATTTAATTATGTGGATTTGCAACACATAGGATTATGGCACCCAAGAGTACCAATCCATGTGAAAATTATGTAATTGTGCAATGATTTAGATGGCATGGAGCCCTTCTGCTTGAGAGAGGATGTGGGGATGTGGCTGGTAGAATGCAGATTTGGAACAAGATAGTCAATGATGTAAATGTTGTAGGGAGGTGCAGCAGGACTTATGATCAGATGCATCATAGGGCCTCTAATATGATTTCATCAGCCTGGAGGAGAGCAGCTGCAGTTGCCCGTGAACACTTGTCTACAAGATTGGGGGCCTGCTACAAAGTCACCTCTGACATCAAATAGAGTTCCTGTCTACTGTTAGGGATCAAGAGAGCTCAGTGGAACTGCAGAAGAGCATGTGATTGATGTTGGTGCTGCTGTTTCTGGAAGGAAAAGTATGCCCCAGAAGGAGCTGCCAGATAAGCTTACATAATGTCAGTTTGTAGCATTTTATTGTATAGTAAAATATTGAAAGTAATAGTTCATGTTGTTTTAATTATTTTTTTGTTGACCCTATTGATAAATTGATACAGTTAGCAATACATTTTTGTTCAATACAGATGGGCTTCAGGTGTAAGTGTCAGCTGAATTTCACTTAAAAGTATTGTTAATGGACATATAGGCAGAACTTCTGTCGCACTGTGTTATTGGAATTGCGGTGATTTTGTCTTTAGATGTCACGTACCTTCTTGCAGGGCCATCTTCCCTTGCAAGTGTGGAGTCATCTGCAGGCTAAACATTTTTATTTGATTACTGATGGCCATTTGTCATAAATATGTATTTATCTGGATCTACTTCATTTGCCCTAACTTCGGATTGACCGACACCCATTTGCTGGAGACCAAATGACCGAAATTTCATTTGACCGAATTTTCATTTGAGCGACACTTCATTTGACCGACAAGTATTATTGGCAAGAAAATAGGATATGCCCCTTCCCTACTGTAGTGCAACCCTGGAGTTAGAATATATAGTTAGGGGGATGTGGGTAGCACAGCCCCCCACAATGGGGGGTGTGGGGGGTGAAGCCCCCCCCACTTAATTTCATATTATATTGTTTATTTTTGCTTTAATATTGCTTAGTAAAACAAAAGTAAGTGGGGGGCTTCACCCCTACACCCCCACACCCCCCTAACTATATATTCTAACTCCACCAGGGTCGCACTACAGTGGGGAAGGGGCATATCCCATTTTCTTGCCAATAATACTTGTCGGTCAAATGAAGTGTCAGTCAAATGAAGTGTCGCTCAAATGAAATTTTGGTCAAATGAAATTTCGGTCATTTGGTCTCCGGCAAATGGGTGTCGGTCAATCGGAAGTTAGGGTAAATGAAGTAGACCCATTTATCCATATGCGTGAGGTGGGTGTCATGAATGTGTATACATTGCTGTACAGTCTGTGATAGTGATAGCAGTGTTGGTTTGTTATCATATATTAAATTTTAGTGTAGGTATTCATTTCTTTCCTGTGTTTGTTGTTTATTATCACTGGTGTTCCTGACAGTGGATGTATAGGACACTTCTGACTTGATGTTAGAGTATTGGCAGACTTTGATGATGATGTTGAACAAACAGAGCACAGTTGAGGGGTTTAATATGACAATAAGATTGACATTCAGCTATCCCCTGTACTGCAATCAGACACAGTCAGTAGGCCTACGCATACCTATTACAGTAATCCCTCAGATATTGAACAGATGGATAGTAATGAACTTGATTAAGATATTATGATTAATGTGGCTTCAGTGCCAGTTGACTCTGGCTGTAGCCAAAGTGTGGGTGAGGTGCCATTCAGGAGGGTTGTTAGGGGTGGTCGGAGGAAGCCTGCTGTCTACCCTCCACCTGATCCTGTTGTGCCTTTATGTGCCACTTGATATATGTTTAGGACCATCATGGAGGCACAGGCATCCAAGGACATGCTTAGGTTTGTAGATATGACACAGGCTAACATGCAAGACTGCCTCTGCTGTGATGCCGATTCAGTGAATTAGGTGTATGACATGATGGAACAGGCAGTGTCTGTGATGGAATGTTTGCTGGGAGGGGAACAGCATCCATGTGGACATAGGCCAGCATCATCAACTGATGTTAGCCAATGTGCCCATGTCTGATCACACTCCCATAGTGGCACAACTTCCACTGCTCTGTCAGTGATTAAGGTGTCCACACCCAGACATGGTAGGCCATGGGGTCATGGTCCTGGGCGTAATCATGAGAAGAGTTCATCCAGCAGACATCAGCCACATTCAGGTACCAGTAGGTACCAGTAGTGCATTTGACCATGAGAATGGACATACCAGTTCAACTCCTGGCAGTGATAGTACTTGTGGTTGTAGATGATGATGATGAACTGTCACCTCTACCATACATGTCTCACACCTGTCCAACATACCAGGATGTAGAGCTAGCACAGAGCTTGGCTGTGTTCTTGTGTTCACTCACACACACTTCATCTTGTGTGCCCATGTAGACACACACACACACACACACACACACACACACACACACACACACACACATAACAGTTACATGAGTCACCTGATTCTGTCTGTCGCTATTTGATAATCTATCAAAATCTCTGCCTGTCTGCCCTTCTTACTCACATGCACCCCCCCTCCACACACACACACACACACACACAACACCCTGTGCAAATGATGATAACTGTGCCATATTCTTGATTTTCTATCTTTTGGATTAAGGAATACATAAGTCTTTTATCTAAAGCCCAGGGTGCATAACTGACTGACTGCTTAGTATATATGTGATTGTGATGCTGTTTTGAAAATTGTACTGATTTTACAGGTGTTCGTAATGTTTGAATATTCGCTGCATGAGGCCTATTACTTGATAGTGAGGAGATCTACATGAGTCAGTGCTATCGGATAGTGATATCATTACTGTAAATCTCACATTCTGCTTCATTACATTACTTTCCTCTTCTAGATTCAACACTAACCTTGGAAGTCCAGAAGTTACAAGAGTTTTGATTTGGGGCAGAGTATGTGTGATGCTAATAGTACACAGCCATTACATTGGTAAGTAAAGGTTGTGAGCATTGCCTGGCATCAATATTACTGTATATATGTGCATAGGATGAAGGCTTTACCCCCTTAGGTGGTGAGTATGTGTGCTCTTGGCCAGGGTGAGGGCATATTGTGCACACCTACATCTGTCTACACCCACAGGGGCTAGTCGTTCCCCTTCTGACTCTTCACCTGCATGTGGTTGTGGTGACCTTGCCGGTGATGGTGGGATGTGTGCCCCTTCCCCTTAATTGCCCCACTGAAGCTGTTTTCCAGGATAATATTGTGAAGGATAGCACAGACAGTGAACATTTCAGCTCAAGCATGGGGATTGTACTGCAGGGCCCCCCGAGATGTATCTAGGTACTTGAACCATGATTTCAGCAGTCCAAACACACTCTCTGTGATACTTCTTGTTTGTGTATGTGCCTCATTATAGTATTCTTCTGGTGGTGTGTGTACATTTCTGATGGCACATCAGTCATGGTTCACACATAACCTGCATCCACCAGTAAATGACCCTGTGGGATATCACCTAGAAAACATCTGCTAGAGCTGAGAGTTGTTCCAAATATGTGAATCATGATAACTGCCTGGGTTGCCAGCACAGACATTCAGGATTATTCTCTTAGCATTACACATGACCTGGCAGTTAATGGAGTGGAAGCCTTTTTTATGTACACTCTTCCCTGTTTCCTAAGTGGTGCTATGATTTCAATGTGCATGCAGTCTATGGCACCCATCACTTCAGGGTAGTGTGCTACAGGACAGAACTCCTACATAGTTCTGACTCTGTCCTCAGGTGTGTGGTGAAAATGTATGTAGTAACTGGCATATTGTAGCATAGCATTCAGGAAATGATGTAGGATCCTGGATGCTGATGCCAATGCTATGAGAGTCCCAGCATATCGGCCACAGGAAGGTTCCTGTAGCTAATATTTTAAGTGGTACACATAAACTAATGAGTCAAAAAGCACAAACTACATAAACTAAAGATGTCATGGCAGTACAGGACTGGAAAATGGTATGTGTCATGACTTTATATTTTCACTTTCTACACGTATTGTTTTCCAGTCCTGTACTGTCATGGCATTTTTAGTTTAAGTGGTACACAGACCTTAGTCTCCACAGGTATTGGTTCTCCTCAGTTTTCCCTTGTTCTTAGTTGAAGATGACAGAGGTTGAGTTCCTGTAGTGTGTCTCTAGCTACCCTTAGGTCTCTACAATTTCCACCTCATGCAGGCCATGAAAAGTTAAACAAGGTCTAAATACTCTTCTTCTTCTTGGCCGAGATCTATTAGCAGCAGCAACATAGACTTGTGCCCCTTGCACATACAAATGCATAAGAGCAAAAGCAGCCCCTAACATTGTTTCTGTGTAGAGTAGTTTCCATGGCTGTATTCCAATAGTTTTTGGATTTCACAGGGAAAACCAGCACTGAGTGTAGATCTTTGCTTTATAGCTTGTTGAAGAGTTCCTCCATCCTGGATTGTTTGATTAGCATACAGTTCAGCTTCTTATGCAATAATTAACATGCCACAATGTTTACCATATTTATGCAGCTCTATATGCTGTGTAAAGCTACTTTCTGAATACAAAACAACACACAGCTGTGTGAAGATCAGTCTGCAATGTGCACACAGTTTTAGAGCACCATGTAGGCTTTATTGAATCCAGCTCTAAAGCATATGATTTTTCAAAATGTTTGCTTGACGTGTAAAGTTTAAAAAAAATTGGAATTGCCACTCTCATGAATGTAGATCAGGTTTCTAAAATACAAAAAAAAAAAAAAACAATAGACAAATAATGAAAAGACATTAGAACTGTTAGGCTTTTCTGTTTCAGTACTGTGTCTAAATGGAATGACTGTCATGATGAGGAATAACATTTTAAGACAGAGAGTTTGTGGGTCATCCCTCAATAGACCTACCTAACTACAGGTTAGTGGGGTACAAGTGAAGTGAATGCATCAATATGATTACTTCTGCCTTTGATCCTTTACAAGTTTATAATAGGTAAATTAATTTTTACATGGGTTTGAAGTGAAAGTGGTCTGCATAAAGATGACATTATTCAAAAAGATTAGGGAAGAAATATGTGAACATTTTTTGCAGCTTATGGTTTAGCTGAGGAGATACGGTTCCTAGTTTTAAAGGATCTTACTAGGCTATTGCTCTTTGAGGTTCTTTAGTTGCCTAGCCATGCATTCCCAGTGAGTAGTTTAGTTCCAAGGCCTCTATGCTAATGGCTCAGAAAACATATTTTACCATTCACTAAACAGGAACTAGAGCTATTATTAACACTGATAAATTTCAGTGCTGAATCTAAATACTTGAAATAATAAGAAATACAATGTTTGCATTCTAAAGTTGGGACTACTACTGCTACTACTACTACTGCTGCTGCTGCTAATAGTATTACTACTACTACTACTTCTGCTACCACTAGTACTAGTACTACTACTGCTACTACTACTACTGCTGCTGCTGCTAATAGTATTACTACTACTACTACTTCTGCTACCACTAGTACTAGTACTACTAATGCTACTACTACTGCTACTAGTGCTACTACTACTACTGGTACTACGACTGTTGCCACTGCTACCACTACTGCTACTAATACTACTGATGCTACTACTACTACTGTTACTAATACTACTGAGGTTACTACTACTGTTACTATGAGCAATACTATTACTACTGCTACTGGCACTACTACTAATGCTATTGCTACTAGTGCTACTTCTGCTACTAATACTACTTCTAATAATAATAATTAGAGTGAATAATATAAGGAAACAAACCAGCGCAATCAGGAATAGAAATAAACCATAATAAATTGAATTAACTATACATTGTAAAGTCAGCCGTTTGGCTTGAATTCTTGAAGAGAATAAAAGATCATCGGCAACAAATTACTTTGGGTCTGTATGTTACAGATAGACAAATTTCAAATTTATCAATCAAATTTTGTTTTAAGTATTTTGTGTTTGTAGACATGTTGGCATCCTGGATGACTACTAATAAAAGTCAGTAAATCAATTAATCAAGTTTGATTAATGTTCCTTGATATCTGGCCACCATCATATTTAGGCCAGTCAACTTTACTTCATGTTGAACAATGTTCTAAGTCAGTATCAAATATCTTCTTTATTTGAGGTAAAGTTCATGTAATTGTTGTCAACTTTTGGAAGCATGATATAAACAATGATTTCTATGATCTAAGTTTCTCAGCCATCTATGATAATGTGCTTGCTTAAAGTTCCATCTCTGCTTTAGAATTTTTCAGCACAAAACTGACAACAATTCATGATGCATGGGACTTGCTTACTGAAAGAAGTCTTAGAGCACAGAGATGCCCATGGCTTTCAGTGGATATTAAAAACAAAACAAAAAAATAAGACAGAGATTCTGCCTGGAAGAACTGGAAAAGACAATCCAGAGCTGCACCAAACTTTTCTAACTTTAAGGAAAGAAGCACAAATTGCAACAAATACTGCAAAAGCCCTGCACCTTAGAACCAGGAGGCAAACCGGTTTAGACCCAATATGTTTTTGGAAATAAATAAAATACTTATCAGGGATATTAAATAACTCTTCAGCTACCAAAAATACACTATTAACATTAAATTACTCCACCTTTATTGATGATTAGGTTCAATTTTTCCAGTATACTATAACCAATGTAAGTAAAAGTTTTCCAACAGTTTACTCACCCAGTAATGTGAACAAGTTTTATCCCCTAATCCATACCTTCTAGCATGGTATGCACCTTTCACTTTTCTGAAATTTCAGTACAATAAACCAAAACCTTGCTTCTCAAACTTAACAATTCAAGACCTAAAGCCAGTAAACTTAATCCCACCATCCTAAGGCTTGCAGCTAAAACATTGCTAAACTCCTTACTTACCTTTGAACTCTCCTGCTCATTCTTCTCTCAGCTCAGGCAGTCACACCAGCAGTCAAACACACAGCTATAATCCCTCTGCCTAAAGTCATCTCTCATAATGCACTGAAGGAATATACAGCTTTCTATCTTATGTCTCATTAACAAAATAAGAATGTTTTATACAAACAACTACTAAAGCACATTAACAGCCATAGACTATTATGTGATGCAAAGCATGTTTTTTGCCATACTTTTTGTACTGCCCTAGTAATGGCTACCGATACCATTGATTGCAGCCTGAATGAGGGACTTATTACTGCAGATCACTTTATTGACATGACAAGAGCTTTAGAAACAGTCAACCATTCCCTTTTTCTCCACAAACTCAAAAGTCTCATCTGGGGGATAGCTGTCTTTGCTGGTTTCACAGCTATCTAAAAGACAGAACCTTGCAAATCCATAGCAGTGTTTCTTCCTCTGCTGATGGTAAACGTAATTCAGGCATAACCTAAGCATCTGTGCTAGGGTCTCTTCTCTTCTTCTCATCTTTTGTTAATGATCTGCATGGAGATGCTATACTGATTCTGCAATCCAGGTCAAGCCACTCTGACCTGCAAACCGAGTTACAGAACAGCCTCACTCAACTATGCACTTGGCTTACTTTTAACAAACTACTAATTAACCTTATTAACTACTTATTAAGCCAATAGTTAACTGACTATGCCCCTTATTCTCTTATCAGATCTTGATGGGAACACACAATGCCTCAAAATGGAAACCAACAATGTTTCACTACCTAAATTAATGCATAAACTGCTATTTTTACAAATTAAATACAACAGAAGTTGTTTCTAGATAGGCAATTTCTCAACTCGTTCTTGCAGATAGAACACCTCATATTAAAAATAGCACATTATGCTGTACTGAAACCACAATGTAAATAAGGCACAGCTCTTCTAAAGACGTACGTTAATTTAATTACCCATGATACTTTGCATTTGTATGGAACACTTTGCCCAGTACATACCACAACATCATTGTGAGGGTGTAATTATGGAGAAAAACTGAGTAAACAATAAAACTAAAAAATCAGTCACCGCCCTATAATCCTTATTTGTTAGAAAATCACTTGCAGCTTTATCATGAGAGGTACAACAGGTAAAGGTACTCATTGCAAAAAAAACATGTTTTTAAACATGACCAGCATACTTAAAAAAAAAACTTTTCTGAGCCTCTTAATGTGGTATCGTATACTCATATATTTCAAATGTATATAGGAGTTTATGTATTACATACATATTTTATGCATTAAATAGCTTGCATTTGAGCTCATGTCATGGCAGAGTCAATAAACCAGTCCCCTTACCCAATGAACAAATAGTAAATAAACAAATAAATGTCAGTAAATGCTTCTACATCCCTGGGAAAATCAGTTTGAAATTTTTTTAACTGAAAACCTTAACAATTCTAGTTTTACTTCTTTTCAACTGAAAAATTAAATACTATGTTCTGTGCCATCAGCTGTAACATGGTTTTATTAGTTTGCTACATGAAAATATGTTTCTATCAGTGCCATTCTCTGCATCATTTCATCATTTCATTTTCTGCATGAATTATTAGGATAACTGAGATAATTCATTAGTAAGGGCAGTATAAGAGATAACCAAAAATATTTATTAAATAATTATGCCAGATATTGCAAACAGAATGTTATGTTGCTGATTCTGGTTTATAAATTAATAACTGAATTTTTGTTCTGTAAGTTCCATACTTTTTCACAGAGATGTAGCTAGCTTTTCTGGAACCATAGACCATTTCAAAATCTTGCAGTCCCCCTTAACGACCTCTGACGTATTACACCCAGAGTGGGAGCCCCTGTCTCCCTACTTAATCTATGCCTCTGCTTTTTGGTGCTGACAGTACAAAATGCTTTTATAATATAACCAGTCAGGCATTAACTAAGTGTAATGTTTGATGTTTCTGAGATGCTAATGCTTCACAGAGTTAGGTGACCAGCTACTGCTCTGCTGTATTCATCTGTTTACGTGTAGCGCACCTCTGTGCAACATTGTGCACTATTACACAGTGGGGGTAACCATCGTTGGTTATAGACGCAAAAACTTCAGTAGATACATTTTTCCTTAGTAGATGCCCGTGATCCAGCTGAGAAATCCTTAGATTGCACTTAGCTACTCAGAGAGCACCTCAGCTGTGCTTTTTCCCCATACACAGTCCCCATACCACCAAATCTACAATAGTCTCATACCATTTAGAGAATCCTCATTAGCATAAACCCTTTATAGAGCATCTCATTAGTATAGACCCCATCTAGAGCCCCCAGTTATACCACACTCCTCCATTTTCTCTCCCAACTGTGAAAACAGGATTTAACCTAGCATTATGGATGGTCAGTTTCCCTCCATTTCTCCTACCAGCCTGATTGACATGGGTATCCTGAGTCAGTGTAGCAAGTGCCTCATGTACATTGACAACCCTCTACTCCTAAATCACCCAAGTACAATCTGTGAGAGATGAATTTACACTACAAATCTGGAATCCTTGCTCTCTCACACACAGAACAGTAACACTGAACATGTTGTCAGCTCACATACAAGGGTCTATATTATATAAGCGAACGCAATGAATTCTGAACAGTATATAATCGACCCAGAATCCCCTAAAAGCCAAAATGTCAAACAAATGGATCAGCGATTTTTTTCCAGGGGATAAAAATCACTGATCCGTAAAGGGCTTCACTCCCCATACCACAGCCCCCCACACCTCCACTACTTAAATATACCAACTCTGAGATTGCACCACAGTGAAGGAAATGGCAAAGTCCCAAAAACGGCCCAGTGACTTTTTTCCCTAGGAAAAAAAATCTCTGTTCCATGCTTTCAGTATTTTGCCATTTCACGTAATGACATTTGACTAAACAGCGTTCCCAATTCATTGTGTTTGCTAAAATAATAGGGACCCCACATAAAATACCTCCTATGCAAACCATGCACCCAACACCTAAACCATCATACATGGAGGTACTCACTATAGACCTACTTAAACACCAGAGATCTTCCAAACACAAACAGCACTCCATAAACAAACAAAAAAAAAAAACACAAGCACCGGTCTCTCACCAAATATGCCTCTAAGGCATAGACCACCTAAACCAAATTTTGTAGTCATGGGTGACTCCATTGAGGGACACACAGATGTCCCACTCACCAGGCTGGACAAAGAGAAGGTTACAGTCAGATGTCTATCAGGTGCCAGGTTCTGTCAGATCACACTGTCAACAATAAGTACCTGTTATGACTCTGTCATAGCTCATAGTGTGAATGACTTGAGATGTATCTCACTGGACGATATGAAGAGAGACATGACTGAGCTCTATGAATATGTGTCCCAGGCATCTATGTCCCTAGCCCTGAGCAGCATTCTACCCTCACCTAGGATTATACCACAATATAAACAAAAAGTGATTGTTTTCAACAATTGGCTTAGTTTCTGGTGTCATTCTAAGGGGATCCATTTCCTGTCAGCCTGGAATGACATGATTGCTAGACCACACTGCTTTGCTAGAGGTGGTCTTTACCTGTCACCTTTGGGCTTTCGGTTACTGGCTAAAGCACTTGCCTCCCCCATAGTGCCTTTTTAGACAAGGTCTCAAGAACAAACTTTTCAACATGAAAACATCACTCACAAATAAATTAAAGGTTATGCTGCTAAATATTAGGAGTTTAAATCAGAAACTGCACTCTCTGGAAGCGCTCCTCTCCTTGGAGGATGTTGATATCTGCGCAGTCATAGAAACTTGGTTCAGAGATGCAGAGAGTACCACAGAGAGTACCCCGGCTTTGCAAGGCTACAATGCTTCCACACTTTCATTCTGAAAAAGGAAAGTGTGAGAACCAAAGGAGGAAGTGTATCTGTCTTCATCAAAGATAAATACACCTCTAGACTGGTTAGACAGGAAAACTTCATGTAGTTACTCCAAGTTCAACTAACTGTGGGTAAGACTCCACTTCAAGACATCTTACCTATAGGTCCCATTCAATGAACCAAGATACCCACACTGCTTATTTGGACCTATTTGATTCAATCAAATTACAACCAAACACTCTACTCATGGGAGAATTTAACTATCGCTCCATTGACTGGGAAATGTATACAAGTGCCAACAAGCTCACACAGAGTTTCCTGGACATTGTTAACACAAATGCCCTGGAACAAATAGTATGCAACCCCACAAGCAGCTCAAATATTCTCAGCCTGGTCCTCACCAACATGAGTGACCATTGCACCCCCACAAGTATAGGACTCTCACTGGTTAAAACATTTCACCAAAGCTAACTATTCCATCCTATGGGATGGCATAAAGAATTTCCAAGCTCTAATTCCCATACAGGTACACACAAATGCCCTGTACAAACACCTACACACATGTATTGACACAGCTGTATGTGATAGGATCAAAACAAGATCCTCAAGAGAAACAACGGGTCTCCCTGGTGTACATCTAGCATTAATAAGTTATACAACAAGAGGAAGAAGTTGGTGTCTAAGAATAAAAAAAGAGAGATACCAGCACTGGAAAAACATCCTCCTCTGGTTGAAAAAACTAATAAGACAACTTGTAAAATCCTCTATGGGCAACTTAGAATATCATTTAGCAACCATAGCTAATGATAACCAAAAGGCATTCTTCACCTATATCCATAACCTAAAAAGTAGGGCCCAGACATGTGCTGAATGAGCTGTGGATGGTGTGACGACCCACCACTGCCAACCAGTAATCAAGGAGTCTCAATCCTGTCCACAGTGGGGGATGTTCACTGATAGGATAACAGGTACACACACAGTATGACCAGCTGCAGCTCTCTGAATCAAGTACAGTTTCCCTTAAGAGCACACAGAGATCACAGTCAGTCTGGGGCTGTTTCCTCCCTCTTTCTCCAAATCCCAAGTAAGACTCCCCACTGGCACAGCTATAAAGTTGACATCTCAGCTGAGTGACCAAGCCAAGACCTCCAGCACCCTCTCTGTCCAACCAGTGCTTCATGTCCCTGCCCAAGTAGCTGACACATACTCTTTGAGGTTTGATTTACACACACACACACACACACACACACACACACACACACACACACACACACACACACACACACACACACACACACCTGGGAAAGGCTGGCACAGGTTTACTAGCTTTGACCCCTTCTGCCCAGACTATAATGTTATCACTGCCACCAGTCAGTCCTTATCGTCTACTTTAGGGCCCTTAACAAAGGGTGTCCACTTTTACTGTGTAATATTAATACTAATACAAATGGTAGCTTGACCAAGAGCAAGGCAATTAGGAGTGTCCCACACAGTGTCACCAAATAAATATGCAAGTGCTCTCAAAACTTAAGTATATCTACACAGATCAGCCACAATGAAAGGTTTACATATATTTAATAATAAATAATAAAAGAACAAGAAAATGTACAGTATATATTCATAGTGATATCAGAGTTCAGAATCACAGGAAATATTTAAAACAACATTGCAGGGTAGGTTCAGACAAACAAAGAAAAATATCTAAATTAAGCTTCACTATATTCCTGACTGAATCTAAGAGAATTACTATTGCCTAGTAACTTATTATTAGAGCAAGGCAGATGTGGTGAATGGTTCTTGTTGTAAGGTCCAAGACAGAATGCAGAAAGCTATGTCTTACTAAAAGACTTCTCAAAATAATATCTAAAGTATTACTGCTGGGAAAGCTTGCAAGATGACATCACTTATTGTCATCTGACTTCTAGTTCCCAGTCAAACCCTCCATCCCCCTCATTTGATGAAGCTGGCAGAATTTTGCATCTACTTGTAAAACTAGTCTTACAAGGACTTTTTCTCAGATGTTTGGCAGGTGCTAGAAGTCATAAATTGTTTTTCTTCATGCTTCCAAAGTAGCAATTAGTTCACCCTGAAGACAATACAGGAAGCTTCCTAGTACATATGTTGTGTCTAGCTGAATTGAAACCTGTCGGATAGCCTATAAAATAATTTAATTTCAAATATTTTCTAAAGTTTGCTGGACTGAAGTTAAATCTCCAGTTTTCTCTTTTAACATTTACAGTTAAACAGTTACAATAGTGCATGCTTATTTCTGTTCTCTTCCAGTTGGGCACACTCAGGATGCATTTTAAGCACAAACACTTTACAAATAACTTTTCAACACAAATATCTGTACAGAGCATTTTGATATACACATGGCATACAGTTCTAATGCATTTGTAACACAAACATGTTATATGACATACAGTTCTAATACATTTGTAGCACTAGCATCTTGTATAAATTAGTTTGATATTCACAGATGACATATAATTACAAAACTCCAGCTAGCTGTGATGGCAGTACCTCCTTTTGTCACACTTATTCTCCCCATTGAAGACTCAATCTAGTTTTTTAAGTGACCCTTGAGAAACATTGCTGAGCGGGATGAGCCTATCTGAGATTACATTATCCCCTGCCCTGTCTTCAGATTCCATCTGCCTTGGCATTGATGAACCCAGTACATTGTCATATATGCCTGCAACCCCTAGGCTCCACCATAGCAATTTGTGATTTTGCTAGTTGACTCCATGTAGCCATAGACCCCCTCAGAATCCTCCCACCTTTTACTGCAAATACTTAGCACCAGGGCCTCCCTATCATGGTAAGGTTTCATGGTGTCAACATGGTACAATTTGTGCACTTGCCTCCTGCCTAGCACAGTTCTACCATGTAGTTAACATCACTGACCTTCCTTACCACTTTGAAGTGTCCCTCCCAAGCTGTCTGCAGCTTGTTGTGTCTGACAGGGATGAAAACCATAATCTTCTGATGCACAACGTATTCTATGGCTTGAGCATTCCTGTCACACCATACCTTTTTCTGCTGTTGGGCTTCTGCCAGACTCTCCTGGGCCAAGCCTATTAGTTCACTGAGCCTGGTCCTGAGGTTTAGGACATACGCCACAACAGAGTCCTTTTGGGATTCACACTCACCCTCCTACTCATTGGGAATCAAATCTAGAGATCCCCTCACCTTAAGCCCATACAACAACTTAAAGAGTGAAAACCTGTAGATTCCTGTGGCAACTCTCTGTAAGCAAATAACAGATGGGGCACGTATTTGGCCCACTCCCTCTTAAACTGGTCTGCAAATGTCCATAGCATGGTCTTTAGTGTAGAATTTAACCTCTCCACAAGACTATTAGTCTGGGGATGGTAGGGGCTGGTCTTTAGGAGCTTTACCCCACAGACAGGCCAGCAGGTCTGACATGAAATTGGCACCTCTGTCAGTCAGTATTTCTTTGGGAAACCTATCCTGCTGAAAATCTCTAACAAAGCATTTGCCACCTTTTCAGCCTGAATGGAGGACAGGGCAACCACCTCAGAGTATCTAGTAGCATAATTTACTACCACTGGGATATATTTCTGCCCTGTGGAACTTGGAGTACTCAGATGCCTCACAATATCCATATCTACCATCTGAAATGGCTCCTCAGTCATAGGCAAAGGCATCAAAGGAGCTTTGACCTTGTATTCTGCCTTGTCTATCATTCAGCACTGCTCACAGGTCCTGCAGTACCTTGTTAAATCCCTGGAAATCCCAGGCCAATAAAAGTTATGCATAATATGTCTCTTTGCATGCTTTACATGGATATGACCTGGAAAGGGATGTCATGGCTATGCCTAGAACTGCCAGATGGTAGGCACTGGGCACTGTCACCTGCTGTATTACCTCACCTTCCAGCCCTCCTTTGGGGGTCCATTCTCTGTATAGTAACCCTATGTGTCTGAGAGCTGAGCCTGTCTGAACTCTCTCTTTGTAACCCTTCCCAGCTCCCCTTCCACAGGAAGCCTGGTATCCTATGACAGTGGTGCCTCGCTGTCAGCCTGGGTACTCCTAATCACTTCTGCCCTTATAGTCACTCTGTCCAAGGGAACATCAGCACCCACCAGCAGCTGTGGATCACCTTCAGTCTCACTACTATGGGGTAGCTCCCTCTCTGAAGTAACCGCCTCCCCAGTCCTGGCTTCAAGTGTGAGGTTTGTCTGGGTCCATCTCAAGCTACCAGACCCAAATGCTTGTCTCTAAGCCCACATGTAACTGCATGCATGCAAGGTACAGCATTATCAAAATCATTCCCAATCAGGAAATCTTCAAGGATATCTTTAAATACACCTACTTGCTTGCTTCCTTTTCCACCCTCCCAGTCAAGGTGAACCCTAGCCATAAGCTTCAGGTGTTAACTTAAAACACTCTAACAAACAATTTTAACTGTATTATAATTTAAGCAATCAGTATCAGACAATTTATAAACAGCAGTTACAGCTTTACCATGAAGTAAGGGGGTCAGAACTGTACGCAGAACCCTTGGTCAGCATTATACTATTTACATATCCTTTCAAACATATGAATAAAACTATCAAAATACTCACCCTCTGTAAATTGTGGAAGAATTTACTAACCTTTATTACTTCTGGGGTTTGGTTACTCCCTTCCTCATTACCTCCATTCCTGGTAAAGATCCATCATTTTCTTTTCATGTTGCCTTTAACTCCTAATTTCTTTGGGTTCTAGATGTCTCGGTCTCTCTACTGATTCTAATTCCATCTGTTTCCCATTTTATTTAACCTCCAAATGCCACAGTCTCTCTGCTGATTCTAGTTCCAAATGTTTGGCCTCCAGTTCAAGTCTCTTTAACTCCAGATGGATTTTTAAGTCCTCTGAGGCAAAGTGTAATTTGTAACTAGAGAGCACCACATGCTGTGTAATTTGTAACTAGAGAGCTCCACATGCAGTGTAATTTGTAACTAGAGAGCACCACATGCAGTGTAATTTGTAACTAGAGAGCTCCACATGCAGTGTAATTTGTAACTAGAGAGCACCACATGCAGTGTAATTTGTAACTAGAGAGCACCACATGCAGTATAATTTGTAACTAGAGAGCACCACATGCTGTGTAATTTGTAACTAGAGAGCTCCACATGCAGTGTAATTTGTAACTAGAGAGCACCACATGCAGTGTAATTTGTAACTAGAGAGTTCCACATGCAGTGTAATTTGTAACTAGAGAGCTCCACATGCAGTGTAATTTGTAACTAGAGAGCACCACATGCAGTGTAATTTGTAACTAGAGAGCACCACATGCAGTGTAATTTGTAACTAGAGAGCTCCACATGCAGTGTAATTTGTAACTAGAGAGCACCACATGCAGTGTAATTTGTAACTAGAGAGCTCCACATGCAGTGTAATTTGTAACTAGAGAGCACCACATGCAGTGTAATTTGTAACTAGAGAGCTCCACATGCTATGTAATTTGTAACTAGAGAACACCACATGCAGTGTAATTTGTAACAGGAAAGCACCACATGCAGTGTAATTTGTAACTAGAGAGCTCCACATGCAGTGTAATTTGTAACTAGAGAGCACCACATGCAGTATAATTTGTAACTAGAGAGCTCCTCATGCAGTGTAATTTGTAACTAGAGAGCACCGCATGCAGTGTAATTTGTAACTAGAGAGCTCCTCATGCAGTGTAATTTGTAACTAGAGAGCACCACATGCAGTGTAATTTGTAACTAGAGAGTTCCACATGCAGTGTAATTTGTAACTAGAGAGCTCCACATGCAGTGTAATTTGTAACTAGAGAGCACCACATGCAGTGTAATTTGTAACTAGAGAGCTCCACATGCTATGTAATTTGTAACTAGAGAACACCACATGCAGTGTCATTTGTAACTAGAAAGCACCACATGCAGTGTAATTTGTAACTAGAGAGCTCCACATGCAGTGTAATTTGTAACTAGAGAGCACCACATGCAGTGTAATTTGTAACTAAAGAGCTCCACATGCTATGTAATTTGTAACTAGAGAACACCACATGCAGTGTCATTTGTAACTAGAAAGCACCACATGCAGTGTAATTTGTAACTAGAGAGCTCCTCATGCAGTGTAATTTGTAAGTAGAGAGCACCACATGCGGTGTAATTAAAATCTATAGAACACTACCTCCTGTATAACTAGAGCACCCCATGCTGTGTAATGTGTATACAGAGAGCACCATGTCCTGCGTAATTTGTGTCTAGACAGCACCATATCCTGTGCAATTTGTATCTAGAGAGCAATACATCTTATGTAATTTGCATCTAGAGACTATCATACCCCATAGAATTTGTATATGAAGAATACTACAGCCTGTATAACTGGTGCCTAGAGATCATTGCGTGCTGCATAGCTCATATCTGTGGAGCATGCATCTTGTGTAGTTTGTGTCCATGGAGTTTTATATCCTGTATAATCTGCTTGTAATGCAACCTGTAAGAGTAGTAACCAGTATCTAGGAAGTACCATGTTCTCTGTATCTCATATACAGGTTCATTACATTCTTTATAACTCCTGTCTGGTGAGTAGTGCATCCTTTATCAATGGTACCTCAGGAGAACTGCACCCATGTTGTATATAGGAATAACTCTATCCAGAATAATTTGTATCTAAGGAAAACCTCATCCTGCATCATTTGTATTTAAAGAGCTCCAAATACTGCATTAGTATATCTGCATAGCACTACTTCCTGTTAACTTGCATCTAGGTAGCACCATATCCTATATAACTTCTATCTGTAGAGATCCACATCCTGTATAAGCTGTATATAACAGCATAGCATCCTGTATAACTTATATCTATGGAGTACTTCTTCTAGTATAACGTGTATCTATGTAAGCATTCAGTTGTACATCAATTGCATCTAGAGGAACATTGCATGCCATATAACTCAAGCTGTATAACTCATAATTACACAGTACCACTCTCTGTAGAACTGTTGCTAGAGGAACTGTATCCAATGTAACTCATATCTAGGGTGTGCGGCATCCTACTTCTAGGTAGCACCACGTTGTATTTAGGCAGTATCATGTCCTATCCATCTTTTCATTTGCAGGGCATGTTTTATTTTCTCTATATTTGTCTCTTCTACTTCATTAGGCAAATCTTCCATGTCATACTATAGACTGCTAGTATAGTATATCAATACTTTTTAATGCTTCATCATTTTCTTAATCCTTCCTCAGCTCTCCATTTTTGTATCTCCCTTTATTATAATGCTACCGATAATTCTTCTGTCCAGATATTTTAAGTGTCTCACTAATTTCCCTCTTATAACTCAGACTAAAAATACAATCCTGCAAATGGACATTTGCAATCCAGACTTAAGCAAGTTGCCTCCTTTGGACTAAGTTACAGACTATCCTAGAACTCCTTTATATGCCATGTTTGTCCCAGATTCCCACTGAGCCATCACTTTGGTCCTTTATCAGCTGTTTAAGCCAATAATTGAATTTGCTAATCTTTTCCTCCTGTCTTTGTTGGCTCTTGCAAGGGGTAGCACCTTTTAATATGTCACAGTGTGCCCACATTCACTGCATTTATTGCCTACCATCCTAATTGCCTTCTCAGATTTATTAACAGTCCTTCCTGACCTGTGCCCATCACATAGGTGCCCACTGCTGCAGCTGCTTTTGCCTGTATGTGTCATTACCTGGCAGATATTCTTAAATATCAGTCAAGGGACAATTTTTACTACCACGAGACATTTTGTCTGATCTTTTAACATGTGATTCCCTCACTGATTAACTCATGGATTACCAGAAAAACCCCAACCTTTTTAATGCTTTGTCTCTTCCTTCTGCTTATTCAAGCCAGATGGGCTAAGCTTCTCCCTGCCTATGCATCTCAGAGTAGACCTTTTTACAGCAGGGCCTCCTAAACTATCCTTTTCTTTTCCTGAACTAATTGCCTTTTTTCTATACTCTGTCTCTGTCTCTCTCTCTCTCTCTCTCTCACACACACACACACACACACACACACACACACACACACACACACACACACACACACACACACACACACACACACAAAAACTTATCTCTTCTTTGGCACTGATTTCTGCCTGTGGAAGTTAAGTGCTTGTGTCCTTTTTTGGCCTCACTTTTCCTTCCTGCCCTTTCACATCCCTCTTCAGTTTTTAAACCAGTTATGTCAGTCATCCTGATAGTCCCCTACTCTGTTTATCCTTTGGTCTGACCACTCATTCAATCTTCCCCTCCATTCACAGCACAGCTACTTGATCCCCCCCACTACCCTTAACTTGCAGTTGATTCTAACATCTTATTGCATACTCCTGTCCTCTCCTTACCTCAGTTGACTACATCTTGTAATATCTCCCTGCTTGGCTCTTCCAAATGATCTTTCTCCTAATTCTCTTACTTCTGCTCACATTTCTCTACCACATTTGCTTGCTCTCAGCATTTCCAATAATGTACATTCTCTCTAACCTTGTTGCATACTGCTTGATTACCTGCTCAATCTTTCTCTATTCCTATAGTCCTCTTCCTCTAATCTACCTACCTATATCTGGCTTTTGTAGCTGATTGGCATACTACCTTAGCCCTGCTAAAATCTTTCATAGCTACCAGACATCCTGTAATATAGTTCTAGTTCAACTGCAAAATCTGTGTCCCTTGCCTCTGTACATGGCACTTATCCGTATCGCCAACCCATCCCTAGGGTGCCCAATTCAGCTTTAACCCTCTACTTGGAAATAGCTTTCCTTTGTTATTCATAGCTGTTACAAATCTGCCATACCATGTGGTTTGCTTCTTTCTAAACCCACTTTACACTTCCACCACTCAAATTTTTTGAAGTACATTCTTCCCTTTTCTTAATGGTGCTTAGTGGCTGATACAAGTGGTGGTATCACTCCGGGGTCTGCCATTGTGTGTGTGTGTGTGTGTGTGTGTGTGTGTGTGTGTGTGTGTGTGTGTGTGTGTGTGTGTGTGTGTGTGCTTATGCTTCACACACACACACACAGTCATGATGGATGCCACCAGAAGGATATACAGGATCACTCTCCCATTTGTATTACAACTTTGGCGCCACTGAGCCTTTGCCTGAAGTCTGCACAATGTAGTCAGTCACTAGAATCACTACTCCCTTCTCCCAAGGATGAGAAAGCCATTACAATCCATGAAATCCCATCTAATCACACCTATCTCTTCCATCTCCTGAGCCAGTACTTGAAAGTGGGTCATCCAGGGCATAGCCAGGAGTTTATCCCTCTTTTTTTATCTGTATTGCTTAATGTAAAATTAACCATAAATCTATTGTATACTTAATTTAAAAATGCACTACAAAATTTATACTTTTATTACAGAATTTCAGTAAAGTGTACTGTCCCAATTGTTTCCTCCTCTTCTTTTGATATATGTGTTCTGCATTTATGGACAGCATAAGACAAACCAAATGAATGTTCACACATAGAGGTAGACAATAAATATAAATTGTTTACCCATCATACCAGCCCAGGCTCTAAGGTATGCAAAATTTGCTACAGGGAATGTCTAAAAACATAAAGAAGGGCTGAGCAAGTGCAAATGTTAGTCAAGATCTTAGCTTCTGCCAATGATACCTTTCATGCTTTGAGTTAATATCTGCAGTGATTTTAGCCGTACCTTCTTGAGCGAGATATTGTCAGGGAAGTACCTCCATTGAGTTGAAGCTATTGAATTATATTGGTTCAGTATCTTAAAAAAAGACATGGATTTTCAGTAGGGGTTACTTCATGGTTTTTAAATTACTTAACTAACAAATACTTTCTCAGTTCACAACTTCTTTACTTCCACCAACTATGTATTTAATAGTGTTCATCAAGGATCTGCATTAAAGTTTCTGCTCTTTTCAATATTTTAAATAGCCTTCCATGGGATACACCCCACCTAAACATTAATCTATATGCAGATAACATGGGTTTTAACTAGTTGTTAAAAGTCATCATTGCAATACAAACTTTGCTTCAAAAAGACTTTGTTTTAAGATGGAACTGGCTTGTTATGAACAAACTATGAACACTGACAAGTCAACTGTGATGAGCATTAAATGACTGTCCAAACTCTCACCTCCTACTATTATACAGCCAACATGTGCAATTCTGACATTCACAAATCATCAAGTATATATTGATGTTTTATTTGATGTTTGTCTTTCCTTTCATAATCATCGCTTTTAAAGTTATACAATAGCACATGGCATTTCCTAAAACCAGGTGCAAAAAATAAACGTACCAATTAATGCATTATCCCTGGAACTGAATATGCTTTGGAAATTATTCTCTCTCTACCTAGGCATAATACCTTTATACTGCAAACTACATAAAACAAACCTTTGTATGTTATTACTCTGGTAGTTAAACAGAATTTCATTCTACTACTTTTAAACAAACTAAATGCCTTCCTATTTATAGCTGATTGTCATACTTTCCTTAGCAAATATAAATAACCAACCATTAGTAAAGGGAGTAATCACCTTACCATATGCTATGTCAAATTTTACAGTGTTTAAGGCAAAGAGTGTTCTATTTTCACAATTAATTTCATTCATAAGCACTGCCCTTTGAAAATGTATTATAACTGAAAACACCTGATATGACATGATGAAAGAGTACCCACAATCCCTCACTATCTACACTGGTGCATAAGCTACCATTTTTTCATGTTGATGCAGCAATGAGGGTATCATATATAATTTAACACCTATTTGTCACAGGTGGAATACCTGTCTTGGAATATTTTAAACATTTATTGCTCGATTAGTGAAATCATAATCCCCGGGATTCATGAAGCTCGGCGCAAGGCCGGTGTAAGGCTTGCACCAGTAGTGCAGTGTAATATCGGCGTAGTAGCACCATATGCATAGTAATGAGTGCGCGCCGCCACCACAGACACGTGCGGAGGGCACATGAGCAAGTCCAAGTAGGATGCGCCCGTAGGCGTGGCCAAGCGTGCAGGCGATGAGCAACCTAAAGTGCTGACTGCCACAGGCCGCCTGCAATAGTAACCGCACCAGACAGGCTCCGTGGATAATGAAACGTAGGCAGACTATGCAACATAGTACCCGTACACACAAAACGGAGAACCAAATATTAACCCACGAAGTCCAAAGTGAACCCGTCCAAGGAACTAAGGAAACGCGTAATATCGTGTCCGTCCCGCAATGCACTGTCAGTGGGCATACTCAGTGAAGGTGTACCGCAGCATGTCAGCGCGCCGTAAACACATAGAAGTATCGGCATGGGCATGGACACCAGCAGTAGTGAGAGTACACAGCCGGGTAGCCGTGTCGATATAACAACAAGAAGGAAACAAGATACCCTAAACACAGGCAAACATGTGCATAGCAACATGTATTACACCCAGCAACGTGCCCGTCGCATACATATAGGATGGCGTATGGCGAACCGTAATATCCAGAAGCGGAACTCATGCATGCAAATGTAATACACAACAGCCCCGTCATAGCATGAAACCCGCACCCATGTACGACCGTGCACCCAACCCAGCTAGCAGCCTTGCGCAGCTACACACCTACACACAATGGGCATACCTGAAATGTATTAAGAAGTATTGTCCAAGGCAGTGCCACGCGGGAAGATATGTACCCCACAACTTAACAGCCCACCCCAGGTACACATATCCAAACGGCTGCATGTGACTGTTCCGGCAGAATGTGTACATCCCGCATGTGGTATGCCCCGTCGAAACCCCATAGGCATGTACACGCCACGGTGCCCATAACTGTACACATCTGGACAAGGCGGTATGCACAGCCACCATACCGATGAGTAGCTATGCAGACATGTCAAACACAACACATAAGGCGGAACATCTGCCCACCAAGCAGGATGCCCTAACAGGGTGCCACAGGCACAGAAGGGAAAGGTGGGACATCACACGTGTAGAGTAGCGTTGCCGGATGGGAAAACACCCACGCCCACGCAGAGGATGGAACAACATGTATATGCCTGGATGGATGGGTATGTCATAGCATGGGAAGAGGCCAAGCTATCCCCCATAATAGCCATGCGTACCAGATACAAACAGCCAGTAACACACAGTAGTAATGCAGGAAGGCATACACAAGTGTGGGAATAGCACAGGACATATGTCACGTGCCAAGTGTAGATGCATGACACAAATGTCCAGGATGGGGCCTCTTGCAAAGAGGAACATGTGCCAAACCCACCTCCCACAGATGTACCGGCAGTGAAAACACATGCCAAACACACACCAATACAACCGTCCATCCCACGACAGCAACGGAGGCAGGTCAAAGACCACCATGACGCGTGCACAAACAGGGACACGTGGAACCTTTGCCTTAACACCCCCCCTCAGGCCAAAGAACAATAGAATGGACATATGCATGTAATGCTGTGAAGGATGTGTGGTAGTCCTCGGTATAACAGAGGTAGGTACACAGATACACTGTAATCAACTGTGATGTATGTGCACTGTAGACAGCATACCTGCAGGTAATACATAGTTCTATCACGTGCCACAGAAATATACACATAAGAATGAGGATAGGGGATAGACAAGTGTGAATGGGACAAACTATGAACATGGGGTCATAGGACCATAGGTGCAGAGTAGGCTATCTACCCAAGGGCATCCATAACCCTAGGCCACAGTTATGTTACCTTCGCCAACCCTCCAGTCCGGAGATAAAATGCCCATTATATTGCTGTACCTCTGTCAAGCAGTGACAATGATGTAATCCCTGAGGTATATCTGCAATCCCCCATCCAATGGACAATATCCCCCTCAAGCAAGGCTAGCAAGGTTGTCTGCCACACATGTACTGTGATGTTGTTCCACAGCATAATGACTGTCTGGGTGATGTATGTGTCATTCCAACACAATCTATCAATGATCGTGTCAAGGTTCACGTCACCTGCCCTCGTGGTTCTGAGGGATGTAGATCCAGTAGGTGAAGCATAGTCATCAAATATGGGTCAACATGGCCTCGTATGTCAGGCACAGGTCACCACTGAACAAGTGGTATGTGACTGAATGGAGCAGGAGTCCTTACAGTGGGGCAGCATAACATAAATCCCTGACACCCTGCATCTGTCTGACGATGACCCTATGGGGCCTTCCCGGCTGCCGTAGGTGTCGGGTCAGATACCGCCAGAACTGGGCAATATACTCAATCATAGGTCCAACGAGTAATGAGTACAAGGAGATGAAGACCTACCCTGATCTAGATGTGAAACACTGCACGAACAGGTGGGCAATGTTGAACGTCAACCGAAACACGATAGCAACGTGTATGTCAAACGAATGGTGACTGACAACCTGGGTCCCCAGATCCCTGGTAAGTCCCCCCGTGATCAGTGGACCGCCAGCCATATGGCGGACAGGGGTGACCTTGTTCATCCCGATGGGTATGACTATGCATAACCTGGCATTTAGCTGTAGGCCTTGTCCCTGACAGCAGATATCCATATCTGTGAGGCCCCTTTCAAGGATATCTGTGTCAGATGTCCGTCCCACTATGGCACCTGGTTTGCAGTCATCTACAAACAATGTCAGCCCTAACCCCCCTGTGTGTGCTTGTACTTTGGAAATGTAGATGTAGAAAAAGAGTGGACCCAGGGCAGAGCCCCATGGTAGTCCGCCTGTGACAGGCAGTAAGTCTGACATGCTGCCAGCAACTATGACGGCATGGGTTGTGTCACCTAGCCAGTTTGCAACCCATCCCGCGATGTACGTGTTCACATCCAAGCCGATGACTTTATGAATGATCCCCGAGGGGGGTATTGTGTTGAAGGCCTTTGACAGGTCGAGGTAGGCTGTAAGGACTGCATGACCCTCATCAATGGCCCCGATGACAGTCCCTAAAACGTCAACCAGGTTCTAAACGCATGATCTGCCCCTGACCAAGCCGAAATGGGTTGTATGCAAAGTATGCAGGTCCCGTATGTCATCATCTATGGCCTGCAGTATGATCCTTCCCCATGTCTTTCCTGATAAGGAATCCCAGGCTAATGGGACGGTAATAACCAGGGTCAGTGGAGGCACTGCCCCCGTGAAGTGGGACTACAGTCGCCGTGTGCCACAACTTGGGTACGTTATCCGAGGTGAAGCTAAGATCAGACAGCTGTCCTAACTGTGGGTCTAATTCCTCAATGAGATCGCGTAGTACACAATCGGGACACCAGCTGTTCCCATGGATGCTGTGTTCACTACCTTGGAGAGAGCATGTACCACCTGTGCGTTAAAGAACATTCGGGTGCCACAATCCGCTGGTACAGACATCTCTACATGTGGGGGGGGAGGGGGTGGAGATGTTTTCACCGAACCTGTCAGCCAGTATGTTGGCAATGTGTGTATGTTCAGTACACTTCACATCATTGTGAACCCAGTCAGACCATATCTGGGAGTTACCTCCCAGGTGTCCGGCATAGCTAATGAAGGCCATATGATTGTCTGTCGAGTCCTTGGAGATATATCTGTGTAACCTGCCCCGGATTATGTCATGACAGCTTGTAGCTCTTCACGTATAATGAGCAAGGGTGTCATACCTCACAAGGAGTCAACTCTGCCGTGCAGTAGCCACTTCCTGTCATCGTATAGAGTGGGTATGGCTGGGGTACACCACACTGGATGCTTGGCATTGGTACAAAGAACCACAGTTGGGTAAGGGAATGCCTGATCCATGCAGTCCTGTAGGTGCCGATAGAAGGCATATGTAAGTGACGCAGTGGCCTGAGTAATGTCGACCACTGGCTAAGGGTCCCTAAAGGAGACCACAGTAGTGTTCAGAATTGTCAATCCGGCCTTTGAGAATGCCATGTGTATGTTAACCGGCACCACCCACAGCATTGTATGTCAATAGCAGACGCTATTGTCCAAATAACATAAGATCAACTTTATTGTTAAAATATGTATCATCATTCATTTAGTGATATGTTTCTGCTAATTACATTTGCAAATGCCCATTAAGACCGGGCCAAAGTGCTCGTGATCTACCTGTTATGGTGGTGTCAGTCTGACAAGAAAGTGGCGATACTTCCCTACTAGGACCTCCAGGGATTATTTAAAGCAGTTGTTAACCGGCATCATTGGATGTACACCATTTGGTGTCGGTTTGGGAGAACCTGTCTTATGTAGCACTACACACTATGGGTAGTCAAGCAGACATCCGCGAATGGGGAACATACAGCAGCAGTCAGAACCACTGGCCACATGGACACAGTCCAACAAGTTCT